>NC_133139.1:5174180-5474180 GCF_048418815.1 Hemitrygon akajei | reverse complement strand
TTTACAGGAAGTTTGCTTCCCCGATGCTCAACCCTCCTCCGTTCGCAGTCGGGCGGAGTCCGGTACATACAGGTCTATGATTTTGGATCAGTTCGTTTTGAGAAGAGAGCTGGGGATCTCCGAGCGAACAAACTGTTCTGCTTTCGTTCCCAACCTGACTACATCTATTTTTTGGTTTAGGCGACCCCGCTCTGGATTCCACTCCTGACAGTATACTGTAGCTTATCAGTACACATCCTTTCTCATCATGCCAATATTGACACTACAGTACTTGGGAAACTTTGGCAAACTCTAAGAAATGTAAGAAGACGATTCTCTGCGTCGTCTTGCATTACAAGTCATTCGAGGAAAACGGTTATCGTTAAAGCGCCGCTTCCTCGCGTAAACTGCCGAACCAGACGGTTAAGGGTCGTTGTAGCGGAAACTCACACAAACTTAATCATTAAATATCTAGAAAATAGAATGTAATAGAAAACAGTGTAAACGTTATCCATTTGCTATATTGTGTGATTTTTTTTCAAGGTAATTGTGTAATGTAATTGTGTGATGTAATTGTGTGTAATGTTCTATATTCTACAGCTGAATGAATTTGGAAACCCAGAACAAGTTGGATTTTGTGGAAAGAATAGCATATTTCTACAAATGTACCATGGAGAGAGCATTCTAAATGTCTGGTATGGAGGGGGCACTGCACAGGATCGGAAAAAAGCTACACAAACTTGTAAATTCAATCAGCTCCATCATGGGCACTCGGCTCCCCAGCATCGAGGGCACTTTCAAAAGGCGGCACCCATCATCACGGACCCGCATCACCCAGGACGTGCCCTCTGCTCACTGTTACCATCAGGGAGGAGGGACAGGAGCCTGGAGACACGCACTCAATGTTTCAGGAACAGCTTCTTCTCCACTGCCATCAGAATTCTGAATGGACAGCGAACCCATGAACACCACCTCACTATTCTTTCTCTCTTTTCGAACTACACTGTCCGGCCACCATGGAGTTGCCAGCTGTAACTAATGAAACGTTCTGGTTACTTTAGTTATACTAGTCGACATCATACACCGGAAAAGGGCTTCAGTAGTGCTGAACTCGAATAACGAGGAAGGTTGGGAGAAATGCAATTGACAACCATTCGAAACGGAGAGCTTTTAAATTCCTTTACATTACGCCAGACTGAAAACAACCGACAGGAAACAAAAATGTGGTTGAATGGTTTACATTTGAAACTTTTCCCTTTGAAGTGAAGGAGGATGAGAGTTGACTTGTTACAGGCGTACAAAAGGAGTCCTCGTGCAGGATTCCCTGAAGGTTAATTTGCAGGTTGAGTCTGTGGTGAGGAAGACAAATGCGATGTTAGCATTCATTTCGAGAGGACTAGAATATAAAAGCAAAGATTTAATGCTAGGCTTTATAAGCCATTGGTCAAATTCAACTTCGAGTTTTGGCCCCTTTCTAAGAAAGGATGCGCTGGGATTGGAGGGGGTCCAGAGAAATTTAACGAGAATGATTTCGGGCTTGAAAGGGTTCACATTTGATGGCCGGAGTTTAGGAGAATGAGCGGAGATCTCATAGAAACCTATCAGGCTAGATAGAGTGGATGTGGAAAGGATGTTTCCTACAACGTGGGGGTCCAGAGGGCACAGCCTCAGAATACCAAGTCCCTTTGGAACAGAGATGAGGAGGAATTTCTTTAGCCGGAGGGAAGTGGATTTGTGGAATTCATTGCCACAGACGGCTGTGGAGGCCGAATCCTACAGGGTGCTTAAAGTGGGGGCTGAAAGTTCTTGATTAGTCAGGGCGTCAAAGGTTACGGAAAGAAGGCAGGAGAATGGGGTTGAAAGGGATAATTTATCAGTCGTGGTAGAATGCCGGAGCAGACTCAATGGGCCGAATGACCTAATCCTGCTTCTGTATCTTATGGTCTTATAATTAAAAGGCTTAGGTGCCGTGGGCAGCCAGAAACATTTCCCAGGACAGAACTAGCTAATATCAGGAGGCATAATTTTAGGGCGATTGGAGGTAAGTATAGGGGCAATGTCAGAGATAGATATTTTACTCAGAGAGTGGTGCTAGGGATACATTGGGACATATTAAAACTCTTAGATAGGCACATGCATGATAGAAAAATGGAAAACTATGTAGGAAGGCGGGATTAGATTGATTTTCTCGCTGTCTTTAGGTCGCATGTGGAATTTTCAGTTGGCGGACAACTTCCCTACACGCCGCTCTGACATATTGGGAAATCCTGTACTCGGCAGGTTACAGCAATGGTTTGCTTTTGCCTTCTGCCAAGTGAGTTTAAAGAGTGGATGGCCAGGACGTCTAAGTGCCTTGTTGTGCTCTTAGCGCTCCACAAACGCCTGCTGGCCTGCCTTCTTGACCGCTGGACCATTAATCGGTCTACCCCGCTCAATCTGCCATGACCAGACTTCACACGCTGGGACAGACAGATCCCCTACCTCACCGAGGGTCGAATCCTCACCTGGTTTGGCCAGTCTGCCGAGACGGTTTACCGGGGTGTGGCCGCTGCGCGTGTTGCAGCTACCTGGAGCCGCAGGTGAGAGCTGAGCGCCAGGTGGGGACCAAAGGTAGAGGAGCTGCCCTGGAAAGGGGCACGGCAAGCCCCCCACCAGAGGTGCTACCCCTCCCCAGACACCCCATTTTAGAGCAGATTGAAATATCGACACAGCATTGTGGGCCGAAGGGCCTGTACTGCGCTGTAATGTTCTATGTTAACTCGCCAGTCAGTGCAACCGAGCCTGCCTGCACAGCTGTCCAAAGAGCTTCCACAGCTCCCGCTGGAAGGAATTTCCAACTTTCATCTCAAGGTGCCCGGCCACTTTTAGTCTTGCTGACAGATCTTAAAGACATAGTTACTTTTAAACACCCTCGGTAAGTGATTACCCCAATGAATGGGAAGAGAAGAGTCGCGTCTCCCAGCTTTCAGGAGAGCGCTTTGTGGCGTTTAGAGGGGTCGTTCACTCTTTTAATACAATCCAAGAGATATAGCATGCTAATTCATAAAGCAATAAGCAACTGCAAAAATAAATCAGAAAATGATTGAAATATACAATAGGCCCAACAGCACTGGTGGCGAGAGAAACAGGTCTAACATAAGATTGTTGATCTTCCGTCAGTATTTTAACATCCCTTTTTATTTCATTTTTTCGTCCCTCTGACATGAAACCCAAAGCGGAACTTCACTCTGTCAAGGGCAGAATTAATTTCCCTTTACAGAGGGACCAAAAGCCGAACGATTGCAGGGACATTGCCGGCCCGCAAACCTCAACCCGCACTAACTGAGCAGACGACCAATAGATAGGTAAATGAGACCAAATAGGTCGTGCCCAACAACCACTCAGTGCGCCAGGAAACAGTAGCAGTGAAATGAGGAGGTAAAAATGGAATTAAAAGTTTTGGGGCTTTTGTTAAGTGTTTGTTGTGATTTATTTAGCAAATCGATGAAATACGTTTCAGAAGCTTTCTTTAATTTGACAGAGAAAGTGGAAGAGACGATGCCTGAGGTCCCACGACACCAGGTTCAGAAACAGTTATTACCCCCGAACCACCAGGCTCCTGAACCACTGCAAATAACTTCACTCCCCTCAGCTCTGAAATGACTCCACAAGCTATAGACTCACTTTGGGTCTATCGAATATTGAAAGGCCTAGATAGAGTGGATGTGGAGAGGATGCAACAGGGGGCAAAGACTCGGAATACAAGGATGTCCATTTAGAACCGAGATGAGGAGGATTTCTTTGGCCAAAGGGTTGTTAATCTGTGGAATTCATTGCCACCAATGGCTGTGGAGAGCCAAGACATTGAGTATATTTAAAGCGGAATCGATATGTTCTTGATTAGTCGGGGCGTCTAAGATTACGGGAAGAAGGCGGGAGAATGGGGTTGAGAGGGATAATAAATCAGCCGTGATGGAATGACGGAAAGAACATCATGAACGAATGGTTGGATTCAGCTCCATCGACTTATAGTCTGCAAGTCAGTAATAATTATTCACTTTTTTATTATTTGCACGATTTGTCTTCTTTCGCACATGGCTGTTTGTCAGTCTTCGTTGTTTATAGATTTTTTTCATAAATTCTTTTGTACAATATTTCTATATTTTCCTGTAAATGCCTACAAGAAAACGAATCTTAAAGTAACTTATGGTGACATGATAGCGGTACCTTAATAATAAAGTTACTTTAATTTTTTTGAACTTTGAATGAAAATACGTGGTTCAACCCTGCACAGTCCACCTGTGACTGACCACCTACCCAAAGCTCCTGGGGAGGAGGGCGGGAGTGTGAGAGAGTTGAAGGGTGGGGAGGGAGGGTGTTGAAGTCCACACAGCCGTGTTGTGTCCGCGCCACACGGCTTGCGGTGACATTTGTCAAAGAACTGAAGCTCCAAATGCAGTCCAACGTCAAACTGCTGGGAATACCGGCTTGTCTTAGCTGTCTCTTCAAGATATCCCGTAACCCGCGTCAGTGCCGAAGGCAGTGATTTATAATCCGCAGTCAATCCAAATCGAAAACAGATTGCAATAACTAATACTGAGAAGCCGGGCGTGTAGAGATGCGTTCCGAAATCTGAGAGATCGAGCAGACTATTGCAGAATTATTTGTACTTCCTTTCTTCCAATGCTAACAAATAGAAATTGCATATTCGAGTATAACTGCGACTTGAAGTCAAAGTCAAAGAAAATTTATTATCAAAGTACGTATATGGCATTATAAACCACCCTGAGATTAATTTTCAGATTCAGAATCAGAATCGCGGGGCATATGTCCTGATACCTGTTGTTTTTCTGAACTAGCGCCGTGCAGTACATAATAATAATTTAAAAATCTATCAGCTACAGTGAAGACAATAAGAAATGTATATAATACTACTTATTTAATTTAATATCACATAAAGATGCATATAAATAAAAGTTATGAAAAAATACATAATTAAAGACTGGTAACCCAAGTGAAAAAGAAAACAAGTTGTCCAAATAAAAATATTTTACAATCTTGATGAAGCCTTAGTGAAGGGTCTTGCCCCGAAACGTTGACTCTTTATTTCTCTCCACAGACGCTGCCTGACCTGCTGAGGTACTCTGGCATTATGTGTGTTGCTCCGGATTTCCAGTATCTGCAGAATCCCTTGTGTTCACCATAATCTTTTAACGTGCTCCTTCTGATTTATTCGCGTTTACTCCAGGTAAGCTCCGGATTAATTAGAGTTAGCTTTGCCAATTGTAGAAATACACACACCAGCCATCATCGAGGGATCAGCAATGGAAAGGGTGAGCAGTTTCAAATTTCTGAAGATCTACGTATTCTGGGCCCAACATATTGATGCAATTACAAAGAGGGCACAACAGTGACCATATTTCATTGAGAGTTTGAGGAGACTTGCCATAAGTCACCAAAGTCTCTCGCAGAGCATTCTAACTGGTTGCATCAGCGTCGGGTATAGGATCGGGGGGAAACTGCAGAAGGTTGTGAGCTGAGCCAGCTCCATCCCGGACACTACCCTCCCCTGCATCGAAGACACCTTCAAAAGGCAAGCCTGAAAACAGCGGCATCCATCATTAAGGGCCCCATCCACATAACCATATAACAATTACAGCACGGAACAGGCCATCTCGGCCCTTCTAGTCCGTGCCGAACGCTTACTCTCACCTAGTCCCACCGACCCGCACTCAGCCCATAACCCTCCATCCCCCAGGGCAAGCCCTCTTCTCATTACTACCATCAAGGAGGAGGTACAGGAGCCCGAAGACATATACTCTACGAATTAGAAACAGCTCCTTCCCGATCGACGTCATATTTCTGAACGGACAATGACGTCCTGACCACCACATCAGTATTTTTTGCTCTCTTTTTCACCACTTAATTGTTTTAGATATATTTCTTATAGTCGGTTATAATATGTATCGCTGCCGCAAAACAACACGTTTCACGACAGATGCCGGTGATACTGAAGCTGATTGTGATTACGTTGCTCGGTGTATAGGGACATCAGTTGGAAACGATTTGGATGCTGCCTTCTCGTTCTGCTGACAACTCCGGCGAAGTACTGTGCTTGTGCGTAGTGAAACAGCTATTCCCGTCTCACAGCCAAGTTCAAAAAGTTCACAGTAAATTTATTATCGAAGTACGTATACTGTATGTCACTCTACACAACCATGAGTTTCATTTTCTCGCGGGAATTCACAGTAGATACTAAGAAAACACTGACTGGGCATAACACTGGAAATTATTAAAAGTAAAACAATCATTAAAACATCATCTTATTGGATCTCGAAGTTGCACGGATTATAAAATGGGTCGTTTAGAAATGTAGTCAGAGAAGAAGCGGGAGCGCAGAAACAGCCAGTGAAGACAACAGATAGTATTCGTGTCACGAAGTCAACTCCCCGGCTTCAAAGCACCGCCGTTGCCTGAGGTCGTGATATGTAGGGAAGGAGGCACGTCGATTCGGGTCGTTTAAACCCCTATTTTGTTTTAACTTGTTATTAATCGGTTTTGGAAAGAGTAAAGCGTATGGGTGGCGGTAAGGGAGCGGGTGTGAAGAGAAGACAGGGTCTGTAGAGTGGGAGAGGGTTAAATGAGGCAGTGGGGTTAGTAGGAGGAGGGGTTAATGAGCGGAAGGGGCTCAGTGGGGAGGGGTAATTAGTTGGGAGGGGTAAATGGAGGAATGGGGTTAGTCAGGAGAGGGGTATTAGTGAGGGAGACCGAATTCGTGGGCAGGGAATGAATGGGGAGAGGAAATAGCGGGGAGAGTGTTAGTGGGGTTGAGGGATGAATGGTGCGAGGAGACGGGGAAAATAGGAGACGGAGGTTCAGGGTAGGGCTTAATGAGAGAGGGATGGAGGGGACGGCTAATAGGGTTAGTGTCGTTGGGGAGAGAGGGTTTGTAAGAGATATTAGTGGGGCAAAAGTAAGTGGAAGGAAGTTAAGGAAGTTAGTGGAATAGGGAGGTTGGTGGGGGAGGGATATTGGCGGGGTACTGGTATCAGTGGGAGGGAGTTATCTGGGCGTGTCTAGCAGCTCAAGTTCTCAAGCGGGCGAGTAACAATGCCCTTGTCCCTCGTGGTGCAGGCGGATTCGCAAAGAAGCATGGATTGCGGAAAGCGAGGATGAGTGAGGGATCGTAAACAATTTCTATAATCAACATTAAATATTTCCAATAAAACCTCCCAATAAACAGGAAATAGATAGCTGGAACGACATTAAATTCCGTCGTGGAGGGTCCCAGGTTCGGCTGCGAAAGGAGGAGGGTTGCACACGGGGCTGATTCCCGTCCAGTAAAACCCAGAGCTAAAGAAGTGCTAACAGAAGCTCCAAAGATCTCAACCCTGGGAGAGGACGGACCTTCGAAGGTAGACGACACCTGGGGACAACTTGAACTGGGCCCAGAACATACGACACTGGCGGGCTGCTGTCGGCGGCCTATGCCCCAGTCAGGGTGATGGGTTCAGTAAGTAAGTTCAACGACTTTAAGACGTCCGACACATTTAACAACCGGTTCTCTTGAACGTCATGCATCTTGTCAAAGTATGATCCTCAATCTTTACGGAAGGTGAAAAAATATTTAGTTTGACGTTTTCAGACCAGTAAATAACTAACAATGTGCGTCCGCTCCGCCGTGTGAACACGGTCGCTAACAGTAAATGTCTCCGAATGGGACACGGGAGGTTTCGCCAAAAGGTGTGTGTGCTAAGCTCCGCCAATTTAGGGCTCCTCTTTGTGGAACTTCAATGAATGTTTAAGGATTTTCAACCTGCGCACTTCTATTGAATGATTAGAAGTGGTTTGTAAATGGCACTTCTATGGAAATATTAAGTGCCTGACAGCTAGTAAAGAGAACAACGCTGACAATAACATCAAATTGGTATCTCAGGAGCATTGAGTCTTAAAGAAGATTCCTGATGAAGGGTCTCATGCCGCCTGATTTGCTGAGTTCCTCCAGCATTTTGTGTGTGTTGCTCTGGATTTCCAGCATCTCTTGTGATCATCTTTCCAGAATCTCTTGTGTTTATGGGCTTTCATTGAAACCTCCAGAAAATGAGTGTATTAAGATGACTGGCGTTATTTTCCCCGCTTCTCTTTTAGCTAAAGCCAGAAAGTGCAAGCATAGAAAGAAAGATGAATGAATCCAGATATTATCTCGGATCGTTTGTGACTTTAATAAAGTATAAGGCTTATTGTCAAAAACAACTCTTTAAAACCAAGTAAAATTCTTACTTTGGAGGTGAAAAAGAAAAGAGATATCACATCTGGTACAGCTAACTGTGGGTCTGTGAGCATGCACTGGGGAGGAACAGTTGGGCGAGTCATTGATAATACCACTCACCTCAACACTGAACTAATTCCGCAATCTATGGACTCACTTTCTCAGACTCGACAGCCTATGTTCACAGTATCACCTTGTTCATGTTCTAAAGTCTTTCAATTTCCTCTTTTAATTCGGAGTATTTCTGGTGTTCTTCACTTACTGATTTCTGTATGTTTTGTGTGTTTGGAATGGCTATATCCATTAAGTAAGTTGTTCTTGTTTGTTTATCCTGTAAAATTATATCCAGACGGTTATTATGGATTGTCCTATCTGTAATAACAGATCGGTCATAATATAACCTGTGGGACTTTGACTCTAAATTATTATTCCTATTATTATTATCATTACTTTTTTTGTATTTGCACAATTTGTTTTCTTTTGGACACTGTCAGCCTTTTTCAAAATTCAAAGTATATTTATTATCAAAGTACATAGTTGTCGCCATAGACAACCCTGAGCATTGTAAGCCGTGCAGTAACTGAAATGTTCCCACGCACATAGCCTTTGTTGCTGTGCAGCTGGAATTTTCTTTTGTATATTTTGTTAAAGTTTTCAGGGTGTGTAAACATTTCCTGTTCAGGGCAATGGCTGTAAAAGAAAGTGAGAGGGAATTGACCCTGCAATTCATTTTCTTGCAGGCACTCACAGTAAATACACAGAATCCAATGGTAATTATAATAAATAAGCAAGAAATATCAAGAACATGAGATGAAGAGTCCATGAAAGTGAGTTCGTCGGTTGTGGGAACAGTTTAGTGTTGGTTTGAGTGAAATTATCCCCTCTGGTTCAAGAGTCTGATGGTTGAGGGCTAATAACTGTTATAATTCTACTGTATTTCTTTGTTCTACTGTAAATGACTATCATTTCCCCCACATCCACTCCAAACCCTGTCCTTTACTGCCCTTCTAACTAATCTCTTCTCAGGTCCTACATTCTCTGTCCCTATAACCCCTGTAATCCCCTTCTCTCTACAACTACAGCCCCTCTCATGAGCCCTACGCATGAGTTCCTGCCCTGACTCTCCCTCCCTCAACTCGTTGAGTGACCTTCTCCTTTCCACCCATTTCTCCTGTCTCTCACCTCTTTCTATCAACATTCATCCTTTGACAATTCTTCTCCCTCAACCCTCTTCACATCTTCCCCCACCCTCTTCAAACTACCCCACCATCCCCACACCTTCTCCCCACCCTCTCCACACCTTCCCCAGCTTCTCCAAACTTTCCCCACCCTCTTCACTTCTTATATTCCACCATTTACACACCTTCCCCCACTCTCCACATTACTCCCCCCACCATCCCCACACTTTCTCCGCTACCCTCTCCATACAACTCCCACCCCATTAACACCATCTCCCCACCCTCTCCAAACCACTTTCCCACCCTCTCCACACTTTCTCCGCTACCCTCCATACAACTCCCACCCCATTAACACCATCTCCCCACCCTATCTCCTACCCTCTCCAAACCACTTTCCCACCCTCTCCACACTTTCTCCCCCACAACTGCTCCACACTTCCCCCCAACTTCTCTAATCCCTCTCTCTTGCTCAACCTATTCTTCACTAAGGTCACCTTTCCCTTTTGTGGTCTTCAGAAGTATTGCTATTCCAGTTCTGTTTTTCAAAATCACTATTAATTCAGAATTTTGATTTTTGAATTAATGATCATGATTCATTTTCAAATTATTCAGCAAACCACATTTCCTCTTGTCTTCTATCAGATTCCTTCTCCAGCTTTTTCCACTATCACCTCCCAGCTTCTTAATTCATTCCCCCCCACCACTACCCACTTGGCTTCCCTATCTCCCAGCTTCAAATTCTGGGATCTTTCCCCTTCCTATCCAGTCCTGATGAGGGGTCTCGGACTGAAAGGCCGTCTGTTTATTCCCCTCCATAGCTGCTGCCTGGCCTACTGAGTTCTTTTAGCATTTTGTGTGTTGTGCTGCAAATGATAGAATTGCTTCCTGATTTCAGGGAATAAAAACATCTTTTATTTTTAATACAATGATGATACCTCATTGACACATTTAGGAACTTACTTCTGGGTCATAGCCAAATTTCTTAAGGGTGGAAATATTTCTTAAGGTGTAACACCTATATAAGTCAAGTGATTAAAGGATTAACAGAGGACAAACAGAAGAATAAGTGTAGTTATTGTGTCGCAGACTGCCTCAAATCACATTGGCAATGCCTTCACCAGTGGCACATTCAATACACAACTTGTGAGCAGCCTCTCTACATCAAAGTCTGACAGTATCATACAGTCAAAATCAGAATCAGGTTTAATATCGCTGGCATATGTCCTGAAATGCAGCAGTATGATGTAATACATAAAAAATTTAAAAAATTACAATATGTATAAAAATTAAACATGTAGCAAAAGAAAAATTAGCAAGGTATTGTTCATGGGTTCATTGTCCAGTTGCAAATCTAATGGCGGTGTAGGAGAAGCTGCTCCTAAAACATTGAGTGTGTATCTTTGGGCTCCCGTAGCTCCTTCCTGATGGTAGTGATGGGAACAGCATATGACTGGGTGATGGGGGTCCTTAATGATGGATCCTGTATTTCTGAGACATTGTTTTTTGAAGATGTCCTCGATGTTGGGGAGGCTAGTGCCCATGATGCAGCTGGCTGAGTTTACCAGCTTTTTGTGATCCTGTGCAGTGGCCCCTCTATACCAGATGGCGATACGGTCAGTTAGAATGCTCTCCATGGTACATCCATAGGAATTTGTGTCTTTGGTGACTACAAGTTGTTCTTGAAGCCAGTAATCAAATACACCATCATTTGCACCCACTGATTCCTACCAATGATATTATTTACAGACAGAATCCAAATACAGTGTATTATTAAACAGCATCAAAATGGTGCGTGCATTTTTTTTAGAAAGGTAATTTCCTCTGCCCGTCGGGGTTCTAATAACTTCAGACTTCGCTGAGCGAGCACAATTCCCACCATAACACCATTCCACTCTTCACTTTATCTTCGCGATGGTTGTCTTTTGTAACCTAACTCAATTTTTATGCAATAAAGGGCAGGAGCTACTTGGAGGTACAGGAGCCTCAGGATTCACACCACCAGGTTCACAAACAGCTATTACCCCTCAACCATCAAGCTCCTGAACCGAAGGGATAACTTCACTCAACGTCACTCACCCCTTCACTGAACTGTTCACACAACCTATGGACTCACTTTCAAGGACTCTTCGTTTCATGTTCTTGATATTTATTGTTTATTTATTATTAATACTTCCTTTTTGTTCTTGCACAGTTGTTTGTCCATCCTGTTGTGCTTGGTCTTTCATTGATTCTATTGCTTTTCATTGTATTCACTGTGAATGTCTGCAAGAAAATGAATTTCAGGGTTGTATACAGTAGTGTGTATCAGATGTTCCCTAAGTCCCAAAACTAGATAAAGAGAACCCAATTAAATAAGTAATCTAGTTTTAGGAATTATGTGAAGATCTGATCTCATTTTAGGTTATACATGCAGAAATGGAGACAATTCTACAGGGTTCATAAACTTTTTAGCACCACTGTATGGCGGTATATAGAGTATGTACTTTGATAATAAGTATCAATGATAATATCCATACCTTTTTGTTCCTCTGCCTACCTTTCAATTTTAATGCTTCAAGCATGCCCTCAGAGACTTCTCATTCACCGTGTTCCTACTCTGCTACCAGTTATAGAAGCATTTGCCTCATTCTCAATTCTGCCAATTGGTTCTTCTGTTAGAATTCATTTGAGCCAATGCTCAAGTGTGAATGAATGTTCTTTTAGAACTGTTCCCCTTTGTTCATGCTGTGACCAAGGCCAAGTGACATTGATGGCATCCGGTGAGGTTTTTCGGTGATTGAAAACTGATAATATTTGGTGATGGGTGTGTATTGGGGTTGATGCTGAGGGTCGAGGTCAGAGGGTTGAATCGGAAGGCTGGAAATCAAGGCCAGTTGATCCGAACCGAGTCTGCTGCGGAGATTGAATCAACCCCAAGTCTGCTGGAGGCTGCAGGCTGGAGGCTGAACAACCTATCCTGGGGTTAAAGACCTGTGTATGTGTGTGAGCTGTATTGGTTGTTAATGCAAATGACATAGTTCACTGTATTTTTCCAATATGCACGTGATAAATAAACTTGAATCTCTAAGTCTGGATCTTGAACATACCAATAAAATCCAGAACAGGTGCATCACTGGTCTCTTCTTTTCCTTGCTCACGTGTGTGTCATTTCTCTCAGAGCCCAGGCACTGAAGAAATACATTGTCAATAAACCCCGGAAAGATTGGACTTAGCTGTATTGAATTGGTTAACCGAGTCTGCTTCGTCCAACATCATGACAGACTAAACTGGCAATGTCCAGTTGCATTTTGCCACCCTCTCCCCAAGCAGTAAGGCTGATCAACACCCTACTAAGTGAAGGTGACAGTAACTCAGATAACCTCACATTACAACAGAAGAGCATCTCTGAACACACAATACGTTGAAGAGGATGGGCTGCAGCAGCAGAAGACCACACTGGGTTCCACCCCTGTATCCAATAAAGTGGCCACTGAGCGTATGTCCTGAAATCTGTCGTTCTTGCAGTTGCAGTACGGTGCAATACAGCAAAAATACTACAAGTTACAGAATTATGTAAAAATAATAAGTAAGAATTGCAAAAGTAAGTATTGGGTGTAACGGCAGTGTAGTGGTTAGCATAACACTTTTGCAGAGCAGGTGACCTTGGTTTAATTCCTGCCGCTGCCTGCAAGGAATTTGTATGTTTGCCCTGTGACCATGTGGCTTTCCTGCAGGTGCTCTGGTTTTCTCCCACAATCTAAAGACATATCAATTAGTAGGTGAATTTGTCATTGTAAACTGTCCCGTGATTAAGCTAGGATTAAATCGGGGGATTGCTGCACAGTGTTGCTGGAAGGGTGGGAAGGCCTGTTCTGTGCAGTATCTCAATAAAAGTAGTAAAAATAAAAGAAGAGCATCTCTGACTGCACAATGTGTTGAACCTTGAAGTGGATGGGCTACGGAAGCAGAAGGCCATGAACATACACTCACTGGCCACTTCATTAGCTACAGGAGGTGCAAGAAATACCTAATAAAGTGGCCACGGATTGTCTACTGTCTTCAGTGAGCACTGCTGTTATGCTTATTTTGAAAATGAAAGCTGGTGTCAACCTTGACTAAGTTTCCTAAATGCATCTGGCATTAATTATTGTTCCTTACGTGTCTCGGGTCTGTTTTCGATTTCTGTGTTTCCAAAATGATTCTGTTTTCATGCAGTACCAGATGTTAGTGTTACAAAACCTCAATCAGTTCTCTATCTCAAATATTTTTAGATAAACCAGTTTTCCTAGAGAACCAACTACCTTCTCTGTGAGTGTAACAGTATTAATTGGGGAAAGATGCACAATGTGATTGGCTGAAGACCTGCCATATGTTGGAAAATAGTTTCCACTGCAGATCATAATATTGTAACAGTGGCAAATGTCCATAGCATTCGCATTAATCATTAATAAAAATAAACACCATTCTCACACTGGTTACATTCAGTATACCTGAACAGTCTCTACCAGCTACAGTAATTTCATTTTAGTTTTCAATCCAGTTGACAGACTTCTAGGATTGGGTAATTTTTGTTATAATTCAACAAGCTGCATTGGTTGAGGTGTCTTTGTACCATTGGACTTGTTATACTGGGAATACTGCTGACACAGCCAGGAATTAATTAATCCATTCATACATGCAGTGTCTGTATAGCAAAGTTCTGTCATTTATATTGAAGTCACTTATAAATGTGATATTATTCCAAATGAATACTGTACTCAGTGGAGCAATATTATTTTCTTGCAGATGAATGTTCCTGACTCTGTTTGATGTGGGGAATCACAAACACAAACATGAAGACCCACCCTAGAGTTCTGCAGCTCCTCACTGCCGTAGTTCATGAACTACTCCAGGATGTGTTCAGTGATGAAAAGCGACAGATTTCACTGTATATTTTGATGTACAACTGACAAATGCTCTGTGGGACTGCAGTGGTTAGTGGGATGCTTTTACAGCTTGGGCTGTCAGAGTTCGGAGATCAATTATGACACTAGCTGTAAGGAGTGTGTACGTTCTCCCCATGACTGCATGGGTTTCCTCCGGGTGCTCCGGTTTCCTCCCGCAGTCCAAAGACACACGGGTTAGTAAGTTAATTGGACATTGTGATTAGGCTGGGGTTAAATAGGTGGGGTCGCTGGGCAGGAAGGGCTTGTTCCATGCTGTATCTCTAAAAAAAAATGCCAACCTTTATCTCTATTATGACAGTTTAAATCCTCAGCACTCAATATTTGTGACTGATGTAAAATTATTAGTTGGAAAACACTTGGCATCAAAGTCAAAATAAAATTTATCATGAAAGTACGTATATCCATGTACTACCTTGAGATTAATTTTCTTGTTGGTATTTACAGGCAAATAAAGCAATAAAATAGAATTTACAAATAAATTATATATAACCAAGTCTGACAAACACCCAATGTGAAAAAGACAAATTGTGCAAATAAAAATACTGAGAACATGAGTTGTGTACAGTCCTTGAAAGAGAGTCTGTAGGTTGTGGAATCGGTTCAGAGTTGACGTGAGTGAAGTTATCCACACTGGTTCAGGAGCCTGCTGGTTGAGAGGTAATAACTATGCCTAAACTTGGTGGTGTGAGTCCTGAGGTCTTTATACTAAATGGATACAGGATTGTTAATATATCGCAAACAGTGAGAATGGTTGCTCCACAACTCCAGGAACGCAGATTTGATCCTACTCTCAGACCGCTTTTGCACGTTTTCCGCGTGACAGTGTGGGTTTCCTCTGGGTGTTCTGGTTTTCTCCCACGTAAGCCCATATGACATAGGGGAAGAATCAGGTCATTCGACCCATTGAGTCTCCTCCACCATTCCATCATGGTCGATATATTATCCCTCTCAACCCCATTCCCCTGCCTTCTCCCCGTAATCTTTTGACACCTGACTAATCAAGAACCTATCAAACTCTACTTTAAATATACTCAATGACTTGGCTTTCAAATCCATCAGTAGCAATGAATTCCACAGATTCACTGCCCTCTGGCTAAAAAAATTCATTCTCTGTTCTAAATGGATGTCTGTCTATTCTGAGGCTGTGCTGCCACTGTAGGAAACATCCTCTCCACATCCACTCTATCTAGGCCTTTCAATAATCAATAGGTTTCATGAAACCTCCTCAGTTTACTAAACTCCAATGAGTACAGGCCCAGAGCCATCAAACGCTCCTCATATGTTAACCCTTTCATTCCCAGAATCATTCTTGTGAACCTTCTCTGGACCCTCTCCAATGCTAACACATCTTTTCTGAGATAAGGGGCCTAAAACTGCTCACAACAATCCCAAATGTGTTCTGGTAGTTTAATTGGTACTGTGAATTACAGTACTTCTTTCTCAGTCCTTTAACGGTTCCACCTATCACCTGCCAGCTTGTCATTTCATTCCCACCCACCCACCTTCCCCCTCACCTGATCTCACCTTTCACTTGCCAAATTGTTCTCAGTCCCCACCCCACTTTCTATTTTGGCTTCTTCCTCCTTCCTTTCCACTCCTGATGAAGGATCCCAGCTCAATACAACAATTGTTTATTCAGTTCCATTGATGCTGCATGACCTGCTGAGTTCCTCTGGTATTTCCAGCATCTACGGAATCTCTTTCGTTTATGGTGTCAGTCAATTACTCCTTAGTGTCAGCAATGTTCTTTAAGGTTGTCATAGCCGGGGATGGGAGGGGTAGTGGTGATAAACTCCCACTACCTGCTAAATGTCCCCAGTGGTGTGCATCTCAATAGTCTCTGTCAACCAAGTTCAGCTTCTGGCTTTCACATGTGGCTTAGCTGCTAAACCCAGCGGAACCATTTCTACAGACAGGAGAAGGAGCAAACATCGGTTACTAGTGGCTTAAGACCAGTCAGAAGTAGATTGTTAGCCAAGGTTGGCAGCTCATCGAGGTGAATAAAACCTCTGCTCTCAAACCTCTGCTGCCTTGTGGCCAAACCCACTCACGGGGAAGGCTTCAGGAGTAAACTGTGAGGGAAAGTCCAGAAGACAGTCCTATATTGAGTTCGACTCCTGTGATGCTCTTGGTACCAAACAGTATCGGTCTCTGCCATTGGTTTGGATTCATCAGCTGTGTGGAGAAGAGAGAGCCTGCTATATGAGTAACAGCTTGCTCTCCATATCCTACTGCCCTGGCTTACATACCATCTTGTGTATCATGTAGACAGCTGGGATGCAACATACCGTACTACTCTGGTTTACATATCATGTAGACAGCCGTCAATCCTGACCTCAGTGTCAAAGGAAATGAAAGGGAAGTTGGTGGGTCAAAGAGTCATTCAGCACTGAATCAGGCTCTTTGGCCCAGATGAAGATTCTCATCTCAGCTGGTCCCATCACCGGACACTCAGCTGTCACCCGTGCCTCAAAGTGGCTGTTTGCAAGTGACAGCAGCTACACCCTGGTACACTGCTTTGACAAGCGGGCTAAACCAGGTGAGGGTAGCCAGTGGGCCACAAACCCAAGTGAGATAGAGACATACCTGTTCTAGTATGTGAAGTCAGCTCCAGCAGACTGGACAGATGAGATCTACAGTGAAATCCAATGACCGGGGGGGGGGGGGGGGGGGGGCGGTTCTGCAACGCTTTGTGGGGAGCGAGGGGCATGACAAGGCACAGAAGAAGTCATGGTCATCCATTGGAACCAAGGAAGACCCCAGTTTGTGGAGACTACTTGTACCACTGGATCCAGACTTCCGAAGTTGAGAGAGTGGAACTGTCATAGTGAGGTAGCTTTTCCACTTTCAAAACTCTCCTGCACAGGTTTTTTGTCATTGTTGGATACAACGGAGAAATAACCAGCAACTTAGTAAAGACCTAGACCACTGATCCTCCGACATGAACTGGAAACCAACTAAGGCAGGCAAGGAATTTAAATTCAGAGAAATAGATTACTCAGTCACGATGAGCATGAAACTACTATCCATTACACTAACATCCTTCAGTAAAGCAGGAGTCTCAGCTCAACACAGAGAAGATACTGGAGAGGAGAGCAGACTCTGGGAGAGCGGGAAGGAGGAGAGGCACCAGACAGAGGTGATGGGCAGGTGAAGAGAGGAAAATGGGTAAGAGGGGAATCAGAATGGGGAGTGGAAAACAGTGGGGGGGGGGGGGGGGAGGGTTGGAAGAAATTACTGAAAGTTAGCGAGATCAATGTTTATGCCATCAGGTTGGACACTACCCAGACAGAATATGAGGGGTTATTACTCATTGTGACAAAAGAAGAGGCCATGGACAAACAAGTCAAAATGTTAAAGGGAAAGTAAATTAAAATGGGTGCCCACCAGGAAATGCTGCCTTTTGTGGCTGACCGATGAGGTGCACGGTGAAGTGGACTCCCAATCTGTGTGGGGTTTCACCAATGTTTGCCTTCTCATTCTGGCTTCTTCCCTGCTAACTTGCCCGATTTTTCTCTTTTTTTGCCCTACTTATTTAATTTCTTTCTATATTCTTCCTAATGTAATTGATATGTTTCTATTATTGTTATGTATTGCAATGTCCTGCAGCCGAAAAGCTACAAATTTCACAGCATACTACAACTATAATTCAAAGACGATCTACAACTCTCAATGCCGATGCACACTCGGAACATCATCCCATCCCATGCCCTTGTTAGTTCAGTTTCCTGCCATCTGGTAGGAGATACAGAAACATCTTAGCCAAGACAGTAAGACTGAAAAACAGCTTCTTCCCCAGGGCTGTTGTGCAGCTGAATAATGCTACACCCCAGCTTGTCAACAGCCTTTGAGAGTTACAGAGTTCTATGTAAATATGGGAATTTTTATAAAATTAAACTGTACCACATGCATTGTAAATATCTGTTTTGCACAGACTGGAATAGCTCTGCAGTCTTATTGTCTTGAACAATGACAATAACATTCTCTACTATTCTATTCTATATGCCAGTGATAAGTAAACCTGATCCATCGGTTCTATTTGCTAAAGAGATCAAGCAATAACCAGTGCAGATAAACATTCTCGTGTCAAATTGAAAAGCAAAATCCCGCACCTGCTAGAAGAAGTTGGGCCATGCAACATCTCAGGAGAGGGAAACAGAATCAGCATTTCAAGTCAATGGTCTTCCATTGGAATCATTCTGGTTCTCTCTTTCCACAGGTGCTGCCTGACCTGCTGAGTTTGTCCAACAGTTTCTGTAGGACCTCACTATTTGCCAGGCCTGCCCAAACAGGCACCTCCCAGTCTCCACCTGGCTAATAGAATTCACCTGCCGCTCATTCCAGACTCATCATTTCACCCCAGCCCTTGTTCACTCATCAAACTGGCCTGATTCAAGCAGTTGCTCCTTGCTTTCACTCTCCCTGTCTAAAGTTTACCGGGTTACCTCTTGCATTTAGTTTCTGTTTTCTGGCCCTCTAATAACAGTCCACAGATTGTTACTTTGTGGTCTATTATTAAAAGTAATCGTTTGCTGCTGAATTGTGTCTGCTTTTGGTTCAAGGATCAAAATAAGCTACAGAAGGTTGTAAACTCTGTCAGCTCCATCATGGGCACTAGCCTCCCCAGCATCCAGGATATCTTCAAGGAGCAATGCCTCAAAAAAGGCGGCATCCATCAATAAGGATCCCCATCACCAAGGTCATGCCCTGTTCTCACTGCTACCATCAGGGAGGTGGTACAGGAGCCTGAAGCACACTCAATGATTCAGGAACAGCTTCTTCTCCTCAGCCACCAGATTTCTGAATGGACAATAAACCCAACTATTTTTTCACTTTTTAAACTACTGATTTAATTTAACACATATATACTTACTGTAATTTACAGTTTTTAGTATGTATTGTAATGTACTGCTGCCTCAAAACAACATATTTCATGACATATGCCAATGGTATTAAAGCTGATTCTGAAGCTTCTACATTTCCTGACACTGTCCCCTTGGATCCCATGCATCCTTACTTTCTCAATAAGCCTGGCATGGGGTACTTTATCAAATACCTTGCTGAAATCCATATACACTACATCTACTGCTCTTCTTTCATCAATATGTTTAGTCACATCCTCAAAAAAATTCAATCAGGCTCGTAAGGCACGACATGCCTTTAACAAAGCCATGTTGACTACTCCTAATCATATTATGCCTCTCCAAATGTTCATAAATCCTACTTCTCAGGATCTTTTCCATCAACTTATGAACCACGGAAGTAAGACTCACTGGTCTATAATTACCAGGGCTATCTCTATTCCCTTGATGCTTGATGCTTTCCAAAAGCTCCAGCACATCCTCTTTCTTAGTATCTATATGTTCAAGCTTTTCAGTCCACTCTATGTCATCCCTACAATCGTCAAGATCCTTTTCCATAGTGAAATTTTGTGTATATTTGCTATGGATTTGTCTATATGGTCTCTTAGAGAACTCATTGGAAAGCAAGCCACCAATTTCTTTTTTTCTCTTTTTTCATCCTGTCTTCTACCCTCTCCCATTGGGCAGAAGATACAAAATCCTGAAAACATTTACCACCAGGTTTAAAAACATCCACTGTTATCAGTCTTGAGTGGACCTCTTGTACAATAAGATGGACCTTGGACCTCACAATCTACCTCATTATGATGCTGCAAATTATTGTTAACCTGCAATGCACTTTCTCCGTAGTTGTTACACTTTATTTTGCAATATTATCACTTTCCATAGTCCTGTCTCAACGCACTGAGTAAGGATTTGATTTTTATGAATAGTATGCAAGACAAGCTTTTTGCTGTATCTTGGTATATGTGACAATATACAATAATAATAAACCAATAATAAACCCAAATTTGATTGGTTAACACATGGTTAACCAATGTAACAAATGTAAACTCACATAGGTCAAAGATGCTGCCCTGTAATGTCTACTTTCTGGGTATCTTGTAGATCCATGGTTGTGTGCTTGCTCATAGCACTGACATCTACGCTAGGGCTTCGACTGGTGATCTTACCCATTAACGCCATCTCCATTCACTTCTCCCATTGATTACAGCTTCCCATATCAAGCTCAAGTTCAAGTTTATGTTTAATTATCATTCAATTATACATGAATACAGCTCAATGAAACAACATTCCTCTAGGGCCATGGTGCAAAACACAGAGCCGACAGCCATACACAACACACATAGCAGCAATAGCATATATGGTTATGATGGCAGAAAAACATAAAGTCACACAAATAAATAGACTAGGTTCCTGAATGGCATAGCCTACCGATTGATGATGAGTTGCCCAGGTCCAGCTTGTTGTTCCACTGAGTGAACACCAGAGGGCAGCACTGATGGGAGGGTCCAGCACCACCCCCCACCCCCCACCCCTCATCCTATTATGGATTCCAGAGCATCCACAGAGTCCCCTGGTCTCTCCCATACTGCTTCCAGTGTCTCCTCCCCAGGCGGCTGCAACAGGCGACTCACGGCATGAGGGGACACAATTGACCAATAAAGAAGGATTATGTATCTTTCAGTAGAGTCATAGAGCAATACAGCACAGGGACAGACCCTTTGGCCCAATGGGTCCATGCTGAACACTGTGCCCCCCAGCTAGACCCAATTACCTGCTTTCCACCCATACCCCGCAAGCCCTGCTCCTCCATCTACATATCCAAGTGGTCCCTAAATGATGCTATTGTTCCTCCCTCAACCACTTGCTCTGACAGCTCATTCAATATACACTCTGCCCTCTGGGTGGAAAAGTTCCCCTTTTTAAATCTTTCCTCTCTCGCCCTAAACCTGTAACTTATGGTCCCCTCCCCTGGGGAAAAGACTGCTACATACACCTCTCATAATTCTAAGCATTCTCCTTCATTCCAAGGAATTCAGGCCTAAACTGGTCAACCTCTCCCTCTAACTTTGCCCTTCTGGTCCAGGCAACATCCTCATAAATCTATTCTGCACTCTCTCTGTTTAACCACATAATAGGGTGACTAAAACTGTATGCAGTGGTTGGGTTGAGTTCTCCAATCGTGGCAATTTACTTGCAGATGTTTCATACCATTCAAGGTAGACACTGTCAATGTGCTGTTGGTGGTGCGTGTCCTCCAAATGCTTGGTCTTTATATACTTAACGATCAGCTGATTGGACGTCAGTTCGGAAACTCATTTGTGATGTTGGGAAGATATCTCATTGCTGAGTCCTGTATACAGTACTCCAGTGGGTGGTGAATCTGTGGAATTCATTTCCTCTGACAGTGGTGGGGGCCATCGGAAGTCATTGGGTTCAAGATGTCAACCGTTACAGGGAGAAGGCAGGAGAATGGGATTGAGAGGCAAAATAAATCAGTCATGATCAAATGGCAGAACAGACTCAATGGCTGATTGGCCTAATTCTGCTCCTAAGTCTTACAGTCTTAAGGTAATACAATACAAATAAAGATTTGGTCACCCACACCATCAGACCTTTACCCCAGCTCATCATCTACTGTGGTAGATCATTAGAAGCACAGCATCTTTCAACTTGCCTACTTGCTCATGTCAGAGTAGTCTTCATTCGAGACATATGCATGTGCAGACACATATCTGCAGAATGGGTGGTAGACAGAAGGAATTGGGTGGGAGAGGAGTCTTCTTTGTGAAATGAATGACAAGATGCTTGTTAAGTTTAGAAACTTTTCCCTTCACAAGATGCCCTGCAACTAAAAGTCACTGAGTTTTCTTTCTGACACAAAATGCTGGAGGAACTCAGCAGGTCAGGCAGCATCTATGGAGAGGAATAAACAATAAATGTTTCCTATCTTAGGAACAAATGCCTCCACAGATTCTGCTCCACAGATGCTGCCTGACCTGCTGAGTTCCTCCAGCATTTTGCTTGTGTTACTCTGGATTTCCAGCATCTGAAGAATCTCTTGTGTTTATGAATTTCCTTTCTTGGTAGCTTTGTAAACCATGTGTCATTATTGTGCCACACTCATCAGTAATTAAAGCACATCTGCAAGATTTTGCCTTCCAGAATCTGCATATTGAATCATTTACAGAATTTTAGAACATTATTTTGCTTCCCGGAAATTTGATGACTGCATTTTAAATGAATTGCTAGCCACTCTGTGTTAGCTTCCTGTATCTTTTAGAAATGGTTTTAAACTTCTCTTGCTTGTTTTCAAAGCTCTTAATGGTTTGGGGCGGAGTACCTCACAGAATTGTTTTTGCTTTAGTTCTGCTCGACCTCTCAGGTCTTCTTCCACTGGTCTCATAAGTTTAAATATTCTCCCTCAAAAGATAATTGGCAGGTCAGCTTTTTTGAACTACGCTCCTAAACTGTGGAACTCAATACATAAAACCATAAGGGATGCAGACTCAGTTGACAAGTTTAAACACCAGCTCAAACCTGTTTATTTAACCTTGCTTTTAACTATCATTTTGTCTTTTTTTCTCATGTTTGCACTTTATCGCATTGTAAAGTACTTTGAACTACAGTGCCTGTATGAAAAGTGCTCTATAAATAAGTAATTATTATCTGTATTGTATTTTTATTTTTTCTCAGCTCAAGCTGGTAAAACTGAGGTACGGGCATAGCCAACATACTTATTTCTCAGTTGCTAGGAACTTCCAGTGGTGTTTAGTATTGTGGTTTTTTGGAGATTTGCATAAATATTGTTGTGTAGGCCTAATTGTTTTATGTTATTGTGTAGGGACTTTGGGATGATACCAGTTGTAGGTATTACTATTGGGACAATGTACACCCTGTTCATATTCCATAGTCTTTCAATTTCCTCTTGTAATTCAGCATATTTCTGGTGTTTCTCACTTACGTTTTCACTTTCTATATGTTGTGTGTGCTTGGAATGGCTATATCTATCAAGTAAATTGTTCTTGTTTATCCTGTAATATTATTATGGATTGTCCTGTCTGTAATAATAGATTGGTTGTAATATAATTTGTAGGACTCTGACTCTAAAACTGGATTGGCTTTGTATTTACGGTAAGGTATGATGTCTTTTATGAGTTTGTATCTTGAAGCAAGATTTTGGTGAATGATATTTGCCACTTGATCGTGCCTATGTGAGTAATCAGATTGAGTTAAACTGCTGCAGGATCCTGTAATGCATTGATTGTTTCTGGTTTCTCTTGACTTTTTCTGAATTTGCTGACCTTTCATTTTGGATTTTTGATCTCTTTTGTGTTAACCATCTGGTTCTGTATTACTGCAAGGAACCCTTGGCTTTCTGTGAAGAGATCTCTAACTCTGAGCCAGTCAGTTAACGCTTCCTTGTCGCATCTAGTTTGCTCAGATCATGGGATGTCTTCCATGGAGGGTTGTGCCCTTCCACTGCTTACCATTTTCTTCTGTTGTAATAATTTCTTCATTTTTCTGGGTTGTGCTTTCACTTAAGTTTGATGGTGTGTACTAAACAGAGTTGCAAATGCTTTTGTGGAGTGCCGAATTCTGTTTTCAATGATGGAAGTATATCCTCAGAAGTTTTATCTGACTGTTGTGTAAATTTTTATGTTTGTTATTCCTCTTCCTCCTTTTGTCCTAGGAGATATTATTATTATTATTTTAAAGAATCCTAGCTAACTGAACCATTGGCCCATCTGGATTCAAATGGACTGAGAACTGAATGAACATGAAGTGTCTTGTCCCAAAGCATTGACTGTATATTCCCCACCACAGATGCTGCCTGACCTACAGAGTTCCTCCAGCATTTTGTGTGAGTTACTCTGAACTTCCAGCATCTGCAGAACCTCCTGTCAATAATGGGCAGTCAGGTGTGTTTTCTATAAAATAAACACTTCTAGAGTCAATGATTTCCTCAAATGAAAGGAATAAAAACAGGTAGAAAAGAGGGTGATGGGTATGTTACTGGGACTATGGGGCTTGGTTCATAAGAAGAGGGTTGATAAGCTGGAACTGTTTTCTTTGTACGTGTGACAATAATAAGCCATTCCCCATCTGGAGCCACAGACAATGTGCTGAAAGAACTCAGCAGGTCAAGCAGCAACTGTGGTGAGTAGGGGAAAGAATTGTCGATGTTTCAGAAATAGGCACTCAAGTCATAGCAACAAACTGGCTGGAAGATTGTTAACCCACTTGGACACACAATCTGCATTGTACCGGCATTTCAAGTTCAAGTTTATTGTCCTTCAGCCACCTACATGTATACAGCTAAGCAAGACCTCGTTCCTCCAGACTAAGATGCACAACACAGAACATGTAACCCACACGCACAACACAGAAAGTAATATTACCACAAATAAATTAACAAATAGTGAGGTGCATTTACAACACAAGTTAAAAAAGTAAACTGCATAATGCTACTGACACTTCATCCATGATAAGAGCTGGGTTATGGCAGGAGTTCAGTGGACTCACAGCCTGGTGGTGGAAACTTTTTCCCATCCGAACAGTTCCTGTCCTAATTCTATAGTACCTTCTGACTGATGCCAGGGCATCAAAATGATTGTTGGACAGATGAGCGGGGTCACTGACAGTGCTGAGTGCCTTGCGTATGCAGTGCTACTGATATATATCTCCAGTGGGTAGGAGAGAGATCCCATTTGTGCTGGCGGCCCTGGATTGGGTTGTGGTGGGAACTGGACTGCTAGAATAGCAGGGGCGTTATTCTTCTTAATATCCCAATTTTTACAAAACTCTGTGGCGTGTTTCTCGCTGGTTCAGCCTTCCAGGAGTTCAGAGTTGAAGATACACAGAGATTTTCTTGAATTTCCTTTTGGCTTTCAATGCACGGATGAGAAGAAAGAGCAGTGTCATACTTCAGCTGAGGGAGTTCCAGTGAACAATGCCAGCCTTGTTCCTCAGCAACACTCGTAGCTCCACATAACTCAGGCACATTTTCTTTTTTAATTTAAGCACACAGGAAGGAACAGGGGTGAGTTTCGAATATTAAAAGGCCTAGATAGAGTGGATGTGGAGAGGATGTTTCCTATAGTGGGGGAGTCTAGGACCAGAGGGCACAGCCTCAGAATAGAGGGACGTTCATTTAGAACAGAGATGAGGGGAAATTTCTTTAGCCAGAGGATGGTGAATCTGTAGAATTCATTGCCACAGACAGCTGTGGAGGCCAAGTCATTGGGTATATTTAAAGCGGAGATTGATAGGTTCTTGATTAGTCAGGGCATGAAAGGTTGCAGGGAAAAGGTGGTAGAATAGGTTTGAGGGGGACAAATCAGAATGGAGGAGCAGACTAAGTGGGGCACATGCCCTAATTCTGCTCCTATAGTCTTATGGTCTTGTTCAGAGTGAGGATTAATCTGCCCACAGAAACATGAATGATAATCAGTCATTCCCCTGCTTTAACCCTGACACTAAAACCCGTGACTGCCCTGACTCCTCAGCACTCATGAGCGACATCACAGATTCAAGCAGCAACCTGCTGGAGGGTCACAGCAGGGTGGGCAGCAGCAGCAGAGGCAAAGAGCTGGTCGAGATTCTGTATCAGGAGTGAGAATGAAGAGGGGAGATAATCGGGATGAAGGGGTGAGACAGGAGCTGCCAGCTGATAGGTGGAACCAGGGAGGTGGGAGATGATGCACTGTGGACAGTATCATAACCTGGTATGGAAACACCAATGCCCAAGAACTGAAAAGCCTACAAAAAAAAGTAAATACAGCCCCGTCCATCACAGGAAAAGGGCTCTGCACCATTGAGCTCACTCATAATGAATGGTGGCACAAGAAAGCAACATCTGTCGTCAAGGACCCCCACCATCCAGGCCTTGCTCTTTTCTCGCTGCTGCTTTCAGGAAGAAGGTACAGGAGCCTCAGGGCCCAAACCAGCAGGTTCAGGAACAGTTAGTATCCCTCAACCATCAGCCTCTTGAACCAACATGGATAACTTCACTCAACTTCACTCACCTCATTTCTGAACTGTTCCCACAACCAATAGACTCACTTTCAAGGTCTTTACAATTCTTGTTCTCAGAATTATTTATCTATTTGCTCATTGGTTTGTTTATTGTGGTCATTTTTTTGTATTTGCACAGTTTGTCTTCTTTTGCACGTTGGTTGTTTGTCAGTCTTCGTGTGTAGTTTTTCATCGATTCTATTGTATTTCTTTGTTCTACTGTGAATACGTGCAAGAAAAAAAATCTCGCCTATGCTGACATATATGTATGATGATAATAAATTTATTTTGAACTTTCAGCTTTGGACAAGTGGAGCCCGGAGCCAGTCACATTCCCTCTTTGTGTTCTGTTACAACACTTCCTCGATGTCCATTTTTGAGGCATCCCTTAGATATGTATTGATACGTACATAACAGCAGTATTAACTCACTGCATTTACGATCTTAAATATTGTTCACTCAGATGTCCAGAAAATCAGAAGACGTAGGAGCAGAATTAGGCCATTCAGCCTAACAAGTCTGCGCCGCAATGACCTGGCTTCCACAGCGTTTGTGAATTCCACAGATTCACCAGCCTTTAACTAAAGAAATTTCTCTTCATCTCTGTTCTGAAGGGATATTCTTGCATTCTGAAGCTGTGCCCGCTGGTGCTAGACTCCACCCCCTCCCCCATAGGAAACATTCACTCTATCTTGGCCTTTTAATATTCGATCAGTTTCAGTAAGATCTACCCCTCGCCCCCAACTTCTCCTGAACTCCAGCGAGTATAGGCCAGAGTCATCAAATGCTCCTCACACGTTAATACTTTTATTTCTGGGGTAATTCTTCTTAACCTCCTCTGGACCCTCTCCAATGCCAGCACAGTCTTTACAAGCAACTCTGTTGTAAATGCAATCATTATACTTCAAGAAATGCATTAAAAAATATATTTTTTAACTTTCAGCAATGGACATGAAAGGGATGGATGCGGTAGTCAATGGCAACAGAGGATGTGATAGTAATGGCTGAAGTGATAGATGAAGCAGTGACAATGGGAAAAAGTTTGAGTTGGAAGTAGCCATAGAGGAGTTACAAGAGACAGGCCCACCCGAATGGGAAGAGACCATAAAACTATGATTTAGGCAATTCAGCCCAATGGTTATGTTCAATCATAACCTCATTTTCCAGCATTCTCCTCAGAACCCTTAACCCTCTTGGCAATCAAGAACCCATCAATCTCTACCTTAAATACACCCAATAACTTGGCCTCCACATCCTTGGTGGGAATTAATTCTACAGATTCATCACCTTATGAATGAAGAAATTCTTCCTCTTCTCAGTTTCAAAGGGATGTCCTTCTATTCTGAGGCTGTGTCCTCAGATCCTAGACTCTCCCACTATTGGAAGGACCCTCTCCACTACCCAATGAGATCCCTCCCTCCTTGTTCTGAACTCCATTGTGTCCAGGCCCCGAAAAATCAAATGATCCTCATACATTAAGCCTTTCATTTGTGGGATCATTCATGTGAACCTCATTGTGACCCTCTCCTGGGTCAGCATCCCTACATATTCATGTGTCTGTGCAATAATCTCTTCAACACCAGTGTCCACTCCCATCCCTAGCAGCCACCACTCTCAGTGCAGCAAGTCTTAACCCACACATCTACTTTATATTGACCCCTACTCACTTTAAATACATTTCCAATAGGATTTGACATCTCTTTCCTGAGAAAAAAGCATGCAAACTCTTTACAATCTACCACCTGTGTCACTGTGCTGCACTTCAGTCTAATTGACTGCATTTGAAAGAAATTTTGCTCAAAAAGTCTTCTAAGATCCCATTACATGGTTTTGTATTGAACACTAAAATTATACAGCTGTGATTAATTAGAATGTTTATGCTAATTTTGCTAACCATAAACAAAAACACAAATCCTTACCCTTAATTTTAACTCTGGTTGAGTGCTGCGTGAGGCAGAAGAAAGCAGCTAACTATCATAAACTTTCTTGGATGATCTTCCCCCTTCCTTTCTTAGTCCTGATGAAGGGCTTCAGCCTAAAGCATTAACTGTTTGTTCATTTCCATTGCTGCTGCATGACTTGCTGAGTTCCTCCAGTACTGTGTGTGTGTTGCTCTGGATTTCCAGCATCTGCAGAATCTCCTGTATTCTGACCATCTTGAACTTGATGACCAGTAACTTGCAGGTTTTGTTGGGGCAGCCCTGTCAGAACCCTGCCAAACATGCAGGAAGCCTGCTTGGTCATGAGCGGTGTTGAACGGATCAAACCTTGAACCCGAAACATTAACCTAAAACACGCAAACACAAGAGATTCTACAGAAGCTAGAATCTTTGAACAACACACACAAAATGCTGGAGGAACTCAGGCAGAATCTATGGAGGGTCTTCATGAAAGATCTTGACCTGAAATATCAACTGTTTCTCCTCCTCCATAGATACTGCCTGACCTACTGAGTTTTGCCAGTATTTTTTGCCAAAATTAACTCTATTTCTCTCGGTACAAATGCTGCTAAATATCTTCACCATTTTCTGTTTTTATTCCAGCCTGATCAGTACTTCCTTCTCAAGGCAAACTGACATTGGGAACAGGATAACCAGGCTAGGTTGTTATTGTTTGGAGTGTGGGAGAATGAGGGGTGACCTTAGATAGATTTATAAAGTAAACCCCTGTACTGTGGAGAGCATTCTAACTGGAGCCATCACTTTCTGGTATGGAGAGGCCACTAGGAGGACTGGCAAAAGCTGCAGAAAGTTGTAAATTCAATCTGCTCCTTCATAGGCACTAACCTCCCCAGCATCGAGGATACCTTCAAAAGGCAATGCCTCACAAAGGTGGGCACCCATCACCCAGGACATGCCCTCTCCTCATTGCTATCATCAAAGTGGAGGTACAGGAGCCTGAAGACACACACTCAATGTTTTAGGAACAGCTTCTTCCCAACTACCATCAAATTTCAGAATGGAAAATGAATCCATGAAGACCACCTCAATATTTTTGCTCTTTTTCCACTACTTATATCTTACATATAATATTTCTTATTGTAATTTATAGTTTATGCTATTCCTTGCACTGGACTGCTGACACAAACCAACAAATGTCAGTGACAATAAGCCCGATTCTGATTCTGAAATCATGAGGATTGTAGATAAGGTGGACAGTAACAGTCTTTTCCCCAGAGAAGGGGTGTCCAAAACCATGGGGCATAGGAATGAGAGGGGAAAGATTTAAAAGAAACCTGAGGGATAAGATTTCATGTGAAGTGTAGTGAGTATATGGACTGAGCTACCAGAGGGAGTGGTTGAGGCGGGTACAACAGTATCATTTAGGAAACACTTGCATTGTACATGGAGGGGAGGTGATTTGCAGGGATATAGGCCGAAAGTAGGAAATAGGGATGGACTAGATAGGTGAGCACTGTGGCTGGCAGAGTCTCGATGGGCCAAATGGCCTGCATCTGTGCTGCAACACTCTACAACTCAATGATTCTATCTCCTGAATGAAGGTTTCCAAGGGTAAGGAGAAAGCTAAAGCAGTAATGTAATCAATGAACAACTCTTCAATCTAATCCAACCGTTCTACAAATCATTCCCATTCCCCTCCTGATGTATCAGTCCATGACCTTCTCTTCTACCATGATGAGGCCATTCTTAGATTGGAGGAGCAACTCCTCATATTCTGTCTGGGTAGCCTCCAACCTGATGGATGAACCGATTTCTTTCCTCTCCCCATTTCCCCACTCTGGCCTCTTTCCTTTTCTCCCCACCTGCCTTTCACCCCCCCATGCCCCTCCTCCTTCCCTTTCACCCATGGTCCACTCTTCTCTCCTTCTTCGTCAGCCCTTTGCCTTTTCCACCTACCATCTCCCAGCTTCTTACTTCAATCCCTTCCCACACCCATCTGGCTTCACCTATCACCTTCTAGCTTGTCCTCCTTGCCCTCACTCCACCTTTCTCTTCTGGCATCAACCCCTTCCTTTCCAGTCCTGACGAACATTTCCTGACCTGCTGAGTTCCTCCTCCATTTTGAATGTTGCGCTGGATTTCCAGTACCTGCAGAGTCTCTTGTGTCCTCATTCACACTTTCTGTATCTATTAGAGTACATATTTGGGCAGATGGGGCTCATCAGCTGCATTTGGCAGCTCACCTAGGAGAAGGAAAGCTCTGACCTCGAACCTTCACTGCCTTGCGAAGGCTTCAGGAGTAAACCCCGAGTATAAAGTCCTGAGCCGAGGTCCCTAAGACAGTCCTACGTTGAGTTCAACACTGACTGGCAACTCCAGCAACACCGCTGATGCTAGACTGTATCAGTCTCTGCCGTTGCTTTAGGTTCATCAGCTGCGTGGAGAGGGGGAGCCTGCCTCTGGGGTAGCAGCTTCATCTCCATATTGTACTGCCCCTCTAGACAGCTAGGACACAACATCCATGGTCGACCCTGACTGATGGAGTCCTCAGAATACTTAAGTGAAATAAGATTACTCATATAGCTTAGTTCTCATTGGCAGTACAACGCCCAATTCCATTCCTACAGCATCCCAGTGCTCCGGCTTCACAGCATGTTTGATCTTCGCTTCTATTTGTTTTGGATCTATTTTCCAGACAAATGTATAACTCAACTGTTACCATTAGAATCCCTTACAAAAACAATGTGACTGCAAAGATGTGGAGCCTATAATTATGGAATTGTTTGGCTCTTTGTTGAAACCCTCAAATGACTGAAACACACAGATACTGTTTCAAATGTTAGAACATAGAACAGTACACCCTTCAGCCCATAATGTTGTGCCGAACTTTTAACCTACTTAAGATCAATCTATCTCGTCCCTCCCACATAACTCCCATTTGCATTTATCCATGTGCCCATCTATGAATTTTGTAAAAATCCCTAATGTATCTGCCTTTACCATCATTCCCAGAAGCATGTTCCACACACTGTGTAAAAAAAAACTTCCCTCTCTGACACCCACTGCCACATACTTTCCTCTAATGAATCTAAAATTATGCTTCTGTGTATCCTTTGTATTAGTCTTGGGAAAAAGACTCTGTCTATCCACTCTATCAATGCCTCTTATCATCTTGTACACCTCTATCAAGTCACCTCTCATCCCTTCTCCCCAAAGAGAAAAGCCCTAGCTCGGTCAACTTGCCCTCATAAAAAATGCTCTCTTGTCCAGACAGACCCTGGTGAATCTCCACTATACCCCACTGAAACTTCCACACTCTTCCTATAATGCAATAACCAGAATTGAATACAATCCTCCAAGTGTAGTTTAACCAGGGTTTTATAGAGTGCATTACCTCCAGGCTCTTGAACTTAATCCCTCAATTAATAAAGGCTAACACACTGTGCACCTTCTTAACCAGGTTGAGGGAACATATCACTCCCATCCTAGCCACTCTGCATTGGCTTCCTGTATCTTCTAGAATAGATTTTACAGTTCCCTTACTTGTTTTTAAAGCCTTTAATGGTCTGGGACCAGAGTACGTCACAGAATTGTTTTCATTTTATAATCTTGCTCAAGCGCTTAGGTCTTCTGCTACTGGTCTCTTAAATTTAAACAAACTCCCTCAAAAGGCAGTTGTCAGGTCAGCTTTTTTGAACTACGCTCCTGAACTGTGGAATTCAATACCTAAAACTGTAAGAGACTCAGATTCAGCTGACACTTTTAAACACCAGATCAGAACCTATTTGTTTAACCTTATTTTTAACTAACATCTTTTTGTCTTTTACTTTCATGTTTATTTTAATTTTAATTTCATGTTTACATTTTATCCCATTGTAAAGCACTTGAACTGCATTGTTAGTATGAAAAGTGATTAATGAATAAGTTATTATTAGCCACCCTATCAACTTGCAATGGTCTAAGGTTATTTGATGCAGAATGTTCTCAAAACATTAAAGATTCAGAATGAAATGGTGATAATTTTTTTTGCAGTTGGATTGGACCTACTAAACTTACATAGAACATGGAAGGGTACAACACAGGAACAGACCCTTTGGCCCGCAATGTTCTGTCAAACCAATTAAATTAGTAATCAAATAGCCAACTAATCTCTTCTGCTACTCAATGTCCATATCCCTCCATTTTCCTCACATCCATGAGCCAACCTAAAAGTTTCTTAAATGTCTCTAATGTTTCTCCCTCCACCACTCCCCCCAGGCAACCACGTCTCTGTGTAAGAAACTTGCCCCTCACAGTTCCTTTGAAATTTCCCCCCTCACCTTAACTGCATGCCCTCTGGTATTCGACATTTCAACTCTTGGTAAAAGATACAGCCTGACTACTCTGTCTGTGCCTCTCATAATCTTATAAAACTCTATCAGATCTCCCCTCAGCCTCGGCTGCTTCAGAGAAACCAACCCCAATTTGTCCAACCCTTCATACCCTCGATTCCAGGCAAACCTCTTCTGCACCCTCTGCAAAGCCTTGACATCCTTCCTATAATGGGGGTGACCAGAACAGTATCCAAAACTCTGGGTGCAGCCTAAATAGTTTTATAAAGCTGAGAGCACTGATATCTATCTGGGACTTCACAAAATTGGCCATATCCAGTTTTAAAGAGCAATAGGGTGGGCTTATACCCCAAAATGTTTAATTACATAAGATCTATATTACATCTGATAGGAATTCACTCAGTTTTACACAATTTACTTTGCAGCAGCCAGCAAAGGACATGACCTCTATTGGCATGCTCCCCAAGGCAGCTACACACAGTTACACATGCTGGCTGCCACTGAAGACCCTGGATTCACTCCCTTGCTCACTCAAAGGGGAAGACCAGAAGGGAACCTTTGTACGCCCTGGGTAAAGAAGGGATGCTAAAGGGGACCTGCCTAAGAAAAGCCTGTAAGAAGGTGCCTGCAGAGGGCCTCCACCAGGAGCAATGACCCTTGTACAATGAAGCAAAGTTATTATGAGTACTGTACCACATACAAAATGCTGGAGGAATTCAGAAGGTCAGGCAGCATCTATGGAAATTAATAACAGTCGGTGTTTCAGGCCGAGACCCTTCATCAGGACTGGAAAGGAAGAGGGACGAAGCCAGAATATGAAGGTGGGGAGAGGGGAAAGGGTACAAACTGGCAGGTGATAGGTGAGATCACGTGAGGGGAAAGGTGGATGGGTGGGGGAGGAGGGACGAAGAAAGAAGCTGGGAGATGATAGTGCCAAAAGGTAAAGGGCTGACGAAGAAGGAATTTGGTAGGAGATGAGAATGGACCGAGGAAGAACGGGAAGGAGGAGGGGTATCAGGAGGAAGTGATAGGCAGGTGAGGAAAAGAGGTAACGGGGGGGGGGGGGGGCAGAGCCTGTGTCAGAGTCAGGATCTCTTGTGTTTAAAGTTATTATGAAATGTTATTCCAAGATGTGTTATGATAACCAGCTCACAATTGTTCATAAACACAAGAGATTCAGTAGCTGCTGGAAATCCAGAGCAACACACACAAAATACTGGAGGAACTCACCAGGCCAGGCGGCGTCTATGTGGAGCTTTGAGTTTTTAAATGGTGATGTGACTGTCAGTGGGAAATACAGAAGTGGTGCTGTAGGTCAAGAATGATTGGAGCAGGCCCTCCTTCACATGTGTGTTACATTTAGTGCAGGTGAAGCTGTCAGGGGATTCTATTGATCATAATCATTCTACTGACCAGCTGACTATTGATACGGTGCTACAGTAGCATATCAGTTAGCACAAGGTCACTACAGCTCGAGCGTTGGAGTTCGGAGTTTAATTGTAGCTTCCTCTGTAAGCAAGTTCGTATGTTCCTTCCTGTGTGCACCTGGGTTTCCTCCCACAGTCTAAAGATGTATCAATTACTTTACTTATCTTTACTTTATTGTCACCAAACAATTGATACTAGAGCGTACAATCATCACAGTGATATTTGATTCTGCGCTTCATGCTCCCTAGAGTACAAATCGAAGTAAATATAATAAAAATTTAAATTATAAATCATAATTAGAAAATAGAAAAGGGAAAGTAAGGTAGTGCAAGTCAGGTCCAAATATTTGGAAGGTACGGCCCAGATCCGGGTCAGGATCCGTTCAGCAGTCTTATCACAGTTGGAAAGAAGCTGTTCCCAAATCTGGCCGTATGAATCCTCAAGCTCCTGAACCTTAGTAGGTTAGTTGATCATTGTAAATTGTCCTGGGATCAGGCTAGGGTTAAAATCGGTGGGTTGCTGGCTGGTGTGATAAGAGGGATGAAAGGGTCTGTTTCACACTGTATCTCTAAATAAAAATGTATTGGTGCAAAGGATTGCCTCCTAATATCCTGTGTGATCAATGACAGTTCCTCCACCAGCTGGAAACCAAGGCTACGGGCAGTGGTTAGGGATATCCGCTGTTAAAAGTTACATTGATCAGGATGTTCCGTTCTAGCTGTTTACGTGATATTCAAGCCAGGGCAGTACGATGTGGAGAACAAGCCGATGAATCGAAATGAATGGCAGAGACCAGCACAGTTTGGTGCCAGCAGTGTCGCAAGAGTTGCCAGTTAGTGTTGAACTCAACGCAGGACTGCCTTAGACATTCCAGCTCTAGATGTTTCCTCAGGGGTTACTCCCAAACCCTTCCCCATGAGTGGGAATAAGCATAAGGCAGCAGAAGTTTGAGATCAGCGTTTTCCTTCTCCTAAATGAGCTGCCAGCCATGGATGACAAGCCCCATCTGCTCAGAGTGACTGGTTTTAAGGTGCCAGTATTGCAGCTTTACCCTTTCTCCTGCCAGGCTTAGTAGTGAAGCTACATGTGAAGATCGGGAGCTGGACCTGGTTGGCTATTGTAAATGATGAAGTGGGTAATTGATCGATGACTACATTGGACTGATTTTTACACAGAGAGGAAATCAAGAAACATTGTAATTGGCAGAAATGTGGTTGTTTGTCTGTTTTGTTGGGTGCGGTCTTTCATTGATTCTATTGTGTTTCTTTGTATTTACTGTGAATGCCCAAAAGAAAATTAATCTCAGGGTTGGATATGGTGACATTTATGTGCTTTGATAATAAATTTACATTGAACTTTGAATTTTGTTTCAGTACTATCTTTTGGCTTTATATTCTGTGCCCTGTTTGTGAAGCATGTAGTTTGTGACAGCTTAGGAGATTCTGGAGTTTTCATATATTTGGACCAAGTTTTTTCTGTATCTTTTAAAATTTCTCACTCACTGTGCACCCACATCCTCTTCCTTCACAATGAGTCACATTATTCTTCACTTTGTTAAATATTAAATGATATTTATCTGTCTAAATTGTTAGCCTCTTGAAATGATCCCTAAATTACTTTCTTTTCTCAATTACCCCAGCTATCCATTCTCATATCTTTTAAATTACAATGCAGCGGAAATGCTGGAGGAACTCAATGGGTCAGGCAGCATCTGTGGAAAGGAATAAAGAGTCGACCTTTCGGCTGAAACCCTGGTCAGAACTCTTATTTTGCTACTTTTTACCAATATTAAACTGTAATGGTGGATTAGGTGAACACTTTATTCTTTCATTTTGAAATATATTAATTAGTTCTCTATTTTTTGACATTTAGCCAGCTTCTTGTCTGTGTTCTCATGACCCCATTAATGCTTTATTTAATCACCAATCTCACTTGTGACTCTGTATCAAATGTTGCTTTTGAAAATTCATGTACACATCGTATTTCATTCCTCAATAAACTCCATTAAGTTCGCAAATCACTTGATACATTTATTAAGCATTTCTTGTTTTCTGAAAATTCATACTGTTTGTCCTTAATTAATCCTAATATTTTGTTTAAGCTCACCATTTTTTACCATTAGATGTTTACAAAGTTCGTGGAAACCAGCCAGTGCTTGTCTCTTTTTCAATCCGAAAGCTAAACTAACAGAAATATATCAAATCTTTCACCACCTTGCTGTACTTAGAACAGAGAACATAGAGTATAGGACGGTACAGGCTCTTCAGCCCACAATGTTGTTCTGACCCTTTAATCTACTCTAGGATCAGTCTAACTCTTACCTCCTACATATCCCTCCATGTTTCTGACATCTATGTGCCCAAGAGTTTCTTAAATGTCCCTAATGTACCTTCCACTACCATCACTCTGGCAGGGTGTTCCATATATGCATGATTCTCTGTAAAAATAAATTACCCCTGACATCCTCTCTATACTTATTAAAATTATGCCCTCTTGTATTTCCGCCCTGGAAAAAGTGCTCTCTGTCCGCTTGATCTATGCCTCTCATCACCTTTAACACCTCCATCAAGTCAGCTCTCATTGTAATTCTGTCCAGAGCGAAAAGCCCTGACTCGCTCAACCTTTCCACATAAGACATGGTCTCTAATCCAGGCAGCATCCTGGTAAATCTCCTCTGCACCCTCTCTAAAGCTTCCACATCCTTCCTATAATGAAATAACCGGAACTGAACACAATATTCCAAGTGTGGTCTAACAGTTGCAACATTATCTCATGGATCTTGAACTCACTCTACTGAAGGCCAACCATCCATGTACCTTCTTACCAACCTTATCCACTTAATAACTTCACTGCTGGCCACTAGCTTCAAAGTGTATTTCTTGCTAAATTACAAGGAAACAGCCTTCCATCTGCTGGAAGAATGTTTCATAAAACAGCAAGTGAGACCCTCCATTGGTCGAGGTTGACCATAGATATTGCATCCCAGCTGCCTACGTGGTAGGAGGCCAGGGCAGTACAATATGAAGCGAGCTGTTGCCTATGCAACTGGCTCCCCCTCTCCACGCAACTGATGAATCCAAAAGAACGGCAGAGACTGATACAGTTTGACACCAGCATTGTTGCAGGAGTTGCCAGTCAGTCCTTAGGGACTGCAGCTCCAGATTTTTCCTCGGGGTTTACTCCTGAAGCCTTCCCCATGAGTGGGTATAGCCACAAGACAGCAGAGGCTTGAGAAAATAAAAAAGGTTTTCTTCTTCAAACATGGGTGATGAACTCCATCTGCCTAACCTGCCTGACTAGTCCTATCTGCCTGAAGCGACTGGTTTTATGATGCTGGTAACCTGCTTTTTCCCCTTCTCCTGTCAGTAGAAACAGTTCCACTGGGCTTAGTAGCTGAGCTACACGTGAAGGGCAGGAGCTGGACTTGGTTGTTAGAAGCTATTTGAGACACACGCCACTGGGAGTATTTAATAGGTAGTGGGAACTTATCCCCACTACATCCACCCCTCTGGCAATGATAACCTTAAGGAACCATGGTACATGGAGCTTAGAAAAATAGAGGGCTATGGGTAACCCTAGTAATTTCTAAGATAGGGACACGTTTGGCACAGCATTGTCAACTGAAGGGCCTATATTGTGCTGTAGGTTTTCTATGTTTCTATGAACCAAAAACAGTAATGATAGAAGTGATTTGTTAGTATCAAAAGAGGATGCTGTTGGCGCAGGAAGAATTTCCGTTCATTTCATTGAATGGAATCATGGTTCAACTGAGGAAATAGCTTTCATCTATTAAGTCCAGGTTGGTGGAAAATATTTCATGTTAACCGATTGCCCATTCTTAATTTCCATGCCCAGCCCTGTTTAAAAGATTATGGTCAGATCCTCAGCAATCTCCTTTCTAATGTGTGTCAAAGTTCTGGAATGTATCCCTCCCTGACTCCCATCACTGTTTCTGGGGTTGCACCATGGAGCAATATGGCACCAATAAAGGCTCTTCAGCCCAATGATTCCGTGCTGACTACAGTACTCACCCAGCCAGACTCCAATTCCTGCATTCCACTGCATTCCTGCATTCCACTCTAAGCCCCACCAGTCTATTTATGTGCTAAACGTACCTGCCTCAACCATTGCCTCAGGCAGCTCATTCCAACTAAGCACCACCTCAGGTCTTTTTTAAACCTTTCCCTCTCAGTCTAAACCCTAGTGAAAATCCTCTTATAACTTCAAACATTTAGTATGTCACCAAATGTTGACTTGGTACAAACTGTGAAGAGCATTCTACTGGGTGTATCACCACCTGGTACGGAGGGGCCACCGCACAGGACTGGAAAAAGCTGCAGAAAGTTTTAAACTCAGTCCACTCCATCATGGGCCCTAACCTCTCCGGTATCAGAATCAGTTTTAATATCACTGGCATGTCATGAAATTTGTTAACTTTATGACAGCAGTACACTGAATTACAATATTGGATAGCCAATATTCTTCCTTCCTCTAAATTTAATTGATACATTCTTTATAAGTTTACCATGTTTATATCAAGTTCTTTGATGGCTTACTTCACCATCTTTCACAACAGTCTTTCTAAACAATTCTTTTTTTATTCTTATATATTTTGATCGTTATGTCTATTTTGTACTGTAAATCTTTGATTTAAATCCAAGAATCTAAACAATGGAATCACTAACACAAGAGCTTCTGCAGATGCTGGAAATCCAGAGCAACACACACAAAATGCTGGAGAGACTCAGTAGATCAGGCAGCTTCAATGGAGAAGAGTAAACTGATGAAAAGTCTTACCTCAAAATGCAGACTGTTAATTCATTTCCATAGGTGCTGCCTGACCTGCTGTGATCCTCCAACTATTTGTATGTGTTACGAAGGGATCACTAATAAAAAATAAGAGGCTGCCCATTTAAGGCAGAGGTGAAGCAGTTTCTTTTCTCTTGTTAGAATTTTGAGGGTGAAAGTTCCGCCACTCTTTGTTGAAGCAGAGTCTTTAAATGTTTTGTAGGTGGAGGTAGGTAGACTTTTGATAAGTTGGGGTAATTGGTAGGTTAATTGGTCATTGTAAGTTGTCCCGTGATTAGGCAAGTGTTAAATCTGGGACGGCAGTACAATGAGAATGAAATCAGAAGGGCTAAAAGAAGACATGAAGTGAGGGAGAAGCCCAAGGGCTTCTATAGATATGTTAAGAACAAAAGGATTGCAAGCGACAAAATTGGTCCTCTGGAAGATCAGAATGGTAATCTGGAGCTGAAAGAGATGGTGAAGATCTGAAATGGATTTTTTGCATCAGTGTTTACTTGGGAAATGGACACAGAGTCTATCGAAGTGAGGAGAAGCAGCGAGGTTATGGACCCTCTACAGATGACAAAGGAGGTTGTGTTTGCTGTCTTGAGACAATCCCCAGGGCCAGACACTGCGTTCCCTCAGACACTGTGGGACAAGTGCAGAAACTGCAGGGGCCTGGCAGAGGTATTTAAAACATCCTTAGCCACGGGTGAGGTGTAGGAGGATTGGAGGTTAGCTAATGTTCCATTGTTTAAGAGAGGCTCTAAGAATAAGCCAGGAAATTATAGGCCAGTGGGACTGAAATCAGTAGTGGGAAAGTTATTGGAAGTTAATTGAAGGGACTGGATATATCAGTATTTGGATAGATGGAATGATTAGGGATAGTTAGCATGGCTTCGTGTGTGGTAGGTCATGTCTAACCAATCTTAGAGTTTTTCGAGGAGGTTACCAGGAAAGTGGATGAAGGCAAGGCAGTGGATATTGTCTACATAGAGTTTAATTGACAAGGACCGCATGGGAGGTTGGTCAAGAAGGTTCAGTTGCTTGGCATTCAAGATGAGGTAGTAAATTGAATTAGACATTGTCTTTGCAGGAGAAGCCAGAGAGTGGTAGTAGATGGTTGCCTCTCTGACTGGAGGCCTGTGACAATTTGTGCTGCAGGGATTGGTGCTAGGTCTGTTGTTGTTTGTCATCTATATCAGTGTTCTAGATAATAATGTGATTAACTGTTTTAGAAAGTTTGCAGATGACTCCAAGATTTGGGGTGTAGAGGACAGTGAAGAAGACTATAGAGCTTGCAGCAGGATCTGGACCAGCTGTTAAAAATGGCTGAAAAGTTGGCAGATGGAATTTAATGCAGACCTTTGTGAAGTGTTGCACTTTGGGATGGGCAGCCAGGGGAGGCCTTACACAGTGAGTGGTAGGGCACTGAAGATTGCAGTAGAATAAAGGGCTCTGGGAATACAGATCCACAATTCATTGAAAGTGGTGGCACAAGTACATAGGGTCGTAAAGAAAACTTCTGGTACATTGGCCTTCATAAATAAGTTTATTGCGTACAGGAGTTGGCATGTTATGTTGAATTTGTATAAGATGTTGATGAGGCCTAATTTTGGGTATTGTGTCCAGATTTTGTCACCTACCTACAGGGAAGCTGTAAATAAGATTGAGAGTGCAGAGAAAATTTAGAAGGATGTTGCCAGGACTTGAGGACTTGAATTATAGGGAAAGGTTGACTAGGTTAGGATTTTATTCCCTAGAATAAATAGATGGGAAGGGTATGGAGGTCAGAATCAGAATCAGGTTTATTATCACCAGTATGTGACGTGAAATTTGTTAACTTAGCAGCAGCAGTTCAATACAGTACATAATCTAACAGAGAGAAAAAATAATAATAAATAAAATAAAACATAATAACTAATAAACAAGTAAATCAATTACGTATATTGAATAGATTAAAACATACGTGCAAAAATGAAAATTCTGTATATTAAAAAAAAATGAGGTAGTGTCCAAAACTTCAATGTCCATTCAGGAATTGGATGGTGTAGGGGAAGAAGCTGTTCCTGAATCACTGAGTGTGTGCCTTCAGGCTTCTGTGTCTCCTACCTGATGGTAACAGTGAGAAAAGGGCATGCCCTGGGTGCTGGAAGTTCTTAATAATGGACGCTGCCTTTCTGAGACACCACTCCCTAAAGAGGTCCTGGGTTCTTTGTAGGCTGGTACCCAAGATGGAGCTGACTAAATTCACAACCCTCTGCAGCTTCTGTTGGTCCTGTGCAGTAGCCGGGTGTGCAGCAGTCCGGCTGTAGATCAGTGGGTCTGGGCAGAGTAATGGTTCAGCAAAGACTAAGTGGGCCAAAGGGCCTGGTTCTGCACTGTAGCGTTCTAGGACTCAATTTGACAAACCAGTACAGCTTCTTCAGAACGCAGAACCTTGTCCTCCATTGTCACGTGGAGGGTTCTGGAGCTGTCTCGGGGTCGCCACCACCTGGTGGTCGAAAGCAACGTTTGTGATCGGGGAGGAAAAGCTGTTCTGAACATCATATCTCAGGGGTAGCAGTTCTTATTTTTAAAAAGCCTGTGCAACATTGAAAACAGCTTCTTCAAGATTCAAGATTATTTACTGTCATTCTTTAGTACACGAGTGTAAAGGAGAACAAAATGATTGTTACTCCACAAAAAGCACAATAAACATAAAGGATGCGACAAATATAAAATCAATGCTTTAAAACACAATGTACAAGTAACTGTTACATAGACTAATTGTATTGACATAAAGTGATGCTGGGAGGTGTGAATGTAGCGTTGGTGGGGTAGGTTAGTGTATGGAGGTTTTGATCAGCCTGACAGCTTGGGGGAGATCTTTCTTTAAAAATCTTTAAGCCTGTTCATCGAAAGCTACTCCCACATGCTAGCTAGGGATTGGCTCATTTAACTAAATTGAATTGACTTTATTACTTACATCCTTCATATAGAGGAGGAGTAAAAATCTTTATGTTACATCTTTAAGTGTGCAATGTGCAAGTTATAGTAATTTATAACGAATAGTATGTACAACAGGATAGTCAACATAACATGGAAACATAGTTGTGTCAGCATGAATTAAGCAGACTGATGGCCTGGTGGAAGAAGCTGTCCCAGAGCCTGTTGATCCAGGTTTTTATGCTGCGGTACTGTTTCCCAGATGGTAGCAACTGGAACAGTTTGTGGTTGGGGTGACACCGGTCCCCAATGATCCTTTTTACACACCTGTCTCTGTAAATGTCCTGAATAGTGGGAAGTTCACATCTACAGATGCACTGGGCTGTCCGCACCACTCTCTGCAGAGTGCCGCGATTGAGAGGAGTACAGTTCCCATTCCAGGCTGTGACACAGACAGTCAGGATGCTCTCAATTGTGACCCTGTAGAGCACTGCGGCTCCTCCCACTGGCTGCCATTCAGCTCCTGACGTCACAGTGCTGCGGATGACATCACGCGCTCTCTTTTTGTTCTCTGGGTCATGAGCTGAGGGTCATGGCGCCAAGGCAACAGTAAACAATGGAGCTGTGCTACAGTAAAAAGGGCCTGGGAGCACACCTTAGATAAATATTTGTCACTGTGTGTATGTTTAATGTCTGCTTTGTCCAGAGAATTGGGGTATTCAGTTTAGATAAGTATTTATCTATTTATTGAGATACAGTGGAATCGGCCCTGCTGGCCCATTGAGCTAACCATCTATTTACCCCTAGCCTAATCACGGAACAATTCACAATGACCAATTAACCTACCAATTGGTATGTCTTTGGACGATGCTAGGAAACAGGAGCACACAGAAGAAACCCACGCAGTCATGGGGAAATGTACAAACTCCTTATAGTCAGTGGCCGGAATTGAACTCAGATCCCTGGTACTGTAATGCATTGTGCTATACACTATTCTACCCTACTGTCCGACCGAATGTTTAGGGTCTGTTCCTGCCCTGTAAATGAATAGTTAACGTACTTCCCAGTTATGAGTGTCCCTACTCACCGATCCCATGAGCCTGATTTCACTAGGTATTTGTTTCTTCATTGGGATACAGAGCAGAACAGGCCCCTCTGGACCCTCCAGTCACACTGCCCACCAATCACTGATTTAATTCCAGCCTAATCATGACCAATTAGTCTCCCAACTGGATGTCTGTGGGTGGAAACCAGAGCACCTGGAGGAAACCCATGCGGTCACAGGGAGAACGTACAAGCTCCTTAGAGGCAGTAACGGGAATTGAACTGGGGCCGCCTGTACTGTAAAGCATTGTGCTAACCACTATGCTACCGTGCCACCCATATTTGGCAGCTGAAATTATTCTTGGTTGAAGTAATAGAATTGGATATTGTGCAGTCTACGTAATGGCTGTTATTCAGAAATGTGTGCACCTTTAAAATAATTCACACTTGTATTACAACAACAGTGAAAATGGGTGCAAGGTACTGATTGCAATCTTGTTGGTACTAAGGGTTAAAATCTGCCTTGCCTGGTAGAGCACAATTGGACAGCACAGTGGCTCAGTACAATCACTTTACAACAGCAGCAAACACTGATCTGCCACTGTCTGTAAGGCGTTTGTACATTCTCCCTGTGACTGCGTGGGTTTCCTCTGGGTGCTCGGGTTTCCTCCCACAGTTCAAAGACGTACTGATTAGTGTCAGTGAGTTTTGGGTAATCTGGTGCAGGAAGCACAGCATGCCCTCGAACTGTATTAGTTGTTGACGTGAACAACACACTTTACTGTGTGTTTCAATGTTTTGTTATACTTATGACAAATGGAGGTGATTTATTTATTTATTAATCTATCTATCTAATGTCGTTATTGGTGAGGTAGTGGGGATTAGATCCCACTCTATTAAATGCTTTCAATGGCGAGTGCCTGAAATAGCCTCTGACAGCAATGACCAGCTCCTGGCCTTCCCATGTGGCTTAGCTACTAAGCCCAGCAGAACCGTTTCTACTGACAGGAGAAGGGGCAAAGGTGGGTTACTAGCACCTTAAAACCAGTCGCTTCTGTTAGATAGGGCTGCTGAGCCGTGGTTGGCAGCTCATCTAGGAGAAAGAAAACTCTGATCTCAAGCCTCAGTTGCCTTGTGGCTAAACCCCCTCACGGGGAAGGCTTTGGGGGTAAATTCCGAGGAAAAATCCAGAGCTGGAGTCCCGAAGGCAGTCTGATGTTGAGTTCAACACTGACTGGCAATTCCTGTGATACCGCTGGCTCCGAACTGTATTGGTCTTTACAATGTCTTCGAATTCATCAGCTGTGTGGTGAGGGGGAGCTGGCTACATGGGCAATAGCTTGCTCTCCATATCATACTGTCCTGGTGTGGTGAACTACATATACCTGTCTGGACACGCCCCCTGATGACTGCTCCTGTGGCTCCTCCCACAGACCCCTATATAAAGGTGATGGAGGTCTGAGCCCGGCCTCTCAGTCTCCAGGATGTAGTATGGTGGTCACTCACTGCTCGTTCCTTCTTCCAGTCAATAAAAGCCGATACCTCGTTTTTATGTCTCAGAGTGAGTTATTGATGGTGCATCACCTGGCTTATGTATCACATAGACAGCTGGGACACAATATCCATGGTCGACCCCCAACCAACAGAGGGCCTTAGTAGCCATGGTGATGGAACAGTTGTGATGAATCCAATGAACAATTTATATCATATCAAAATATTAGGAAAATTCTAAATCAAGTAATTAAAGCTTGTAGCTTTATGAAAAGCATTGATAAACTAGTCCAGGCAAGTTCTCTCTGACAAAGGATTCAAGAAGGAGTGAGCACATATTACACTTTCCAATATCAGCACCCAGAGGTAGCTCAGATCTGGGCAATGTTCTCAGAATATTAATGCAGGCTGTACAATTTAGTTTAAAAAGCAAGTATTTTTCTTATAAGAAAAATAAATTCACTGAGGTGTTTGATGAAAAGAAGGTCTTGATAGGATGTGACCGCTGAGGGGCGGTATGGGGTTACTTTTCAGATTCAGATTTATTTTTCACCTGTGCATGTAATAAATGAAGTGATAAAATACAGTGTAATGCATCACTTGTGTGAGCAACCAATACTCCGGAGGGTGTGCTGGGGGCAAGCTGCAAGTGTAAATACACATTCTGACACCAACATAGCATGCACACTGTTAGAGAATGTGCTGGAGTTATGTGAATATCATCATCATCATGTTCCATGTTGTATGATGTGGGCGATCATGGTCTTTTATCTGTCCATGACTATGATTGTTCTTGGCAATTCTTCCTACAGAAGTAGGCTTGCCATTGCCTTCATCTGGACAGTTTCTTTACAATACGGGTGACCCCCTGCCATTATTGATACTCTTCAGAAATTGTCTGCCTGGCATCAGTGGTCACATACCAGGACTTGTGATCTACACCAGCCGATCATGTGACCATCCACCACCTGCTCCCATGGCTTCATATGACCCTGATCGGGGGGCTAAGCAGGTGCTTCACCTTGCCCAAGGGTGACGCGATCTAGTGGAGAGAGGGAGTGCCTTACACCTCTTTTGGTAGAGACGTGTCCCCACCCCAATGCCTATGTGAATATGTGAATGTAGCAGATATTAACTGCAGTAAGAACTAGTCTTCAGTTCTTAATGAAAATTGAAGTTAAAAGCACAGGCTGACTCACAGACTATGGTTTGCAAAATGATGACCATGAGGCATTTGCATATGCAACAGCCAACCATTAAGACAATGGAGTTGTGTTAATTGGCTTGCATCAATCCTGACAATTATTGGTTTTAGTAATTCACATCGTTGTAAATAAGTTCAAAGAAGCTTGCAGACCAGACTGATATTATCACAGGGCTCTGTCAATAGTTGGACAGAAGTGGTTTGTCATTGCTTTCTTTTGGGCAGTGTCTTTACAAGATGGGTGACCCCGCCCAGGTTGGGGGAACAAGAGTGCCACATCTGAATACCACAAAGAGTTTAACAGACCCGCACCTTCTGCCTTCTCTGAATCAGCAGTTAAGTCCATTCTGTGATTTGAGAAGCTCTTGTGTCTTACCAATATATCTGGCAAGCTCGGAGTGAGCCACGTCTCCATGAACACAGAACACAACAATTCCTCATTTCCCTCTGTTACAGTAGTCTTGCCCTTAACTCTTCAATCTTGTTCTCCAACAGCTGTACATTTTCTCACAAGATTCTGAGTAGAGGATGTTTCATCGCTCTGCATCTCAGCCTGACTTGAAGTCTTCCCCTCCACCCTCTCTTAAACTTGAACTTGATTTGAATTTGAACTCCTTAATTAAACTTGAACTTGCCCTATGGACTTGCAGAAATTTGCAGACCCAGGCTTTGGTCAGTGGACCTTGACCACTGGACTTTCAATCATTTTATTTCTATTAAACATTGGCAATTAGTTAAAAATGCCTGCGTGGAAGACCATTGCGGTTTCTTTGAGCTGCCAATGTGGTGAGAATTTACTGGTCAATGTTTACAAAAGGCACAAATTTCACAATGGCACAATGCAGTGTCTTTCTCGTTAGGAATTTCACGAGTACAGAATGTCTCAATTGAAGAAGGAGTTGAATTCTTGCCCTCTTTACACCTCGGGACTCTGCCATGAGGATGGAAACAAAGAGCTATTGGTTCCATTGCGATTTCCGCAGATGGAAAAATGCATGAGGTAACCAAGTAAAAGCTGGCAGCAGACAATGATCTGAGATATGAAGGGAAGACAAGCGCAACAAAGGATACAAAATTACTAAAATAGAGGGTTACTTTATGCTTGGAATTCGGAAATGAATTAATTAAGACGTGGATGAGACTTTAACTTGAAGCAAATCATGGTGAGGAAGTTCTTTGGCCAGAGGGTGGTGAATCTGTGGAATTCATTGCCACAGATGGCTGTGGAGGCCAAGTCATGTAATATATTTAAAGCAAAGATTGATAGTTCCTTCATTAATCAGGACATCAAAGGTTATGGGGAGAAGGCAGGAGAATGGAGTTGAGAGGGATAAATGTCATCCATGATGGAATGGCAGAGCAGAATTGACAGGCCAGATGACTTGCTTCTGCTCTTTTCATTCTCCACAGGAGTGTGACAGAATACTGTCCACTGCCTTGAGTGAGAGCAGCTTCAATCACATACTGAGCCTAGGACCAGAGGCAACAACCTCAGAATAGAAGGATGTCCCTTCAGAACATAAATGAGGAGGAATTTCTTCAGACCGAGGGTGGTGAATCTGTGGAATTCATTGCCACAGACGGCTGTGGAGGGAATATTTAAAGTGGAGGTTGATAGTTTCCTGATTAGTAGCGATGTCAAATTTATGGGGAAGCATTGCATATGCAGGGCTCTTAGCATTGTTAATAGTCCCTCCAGCCATCCAACAATCTCTTTGATCCCTACTGTCAGGCAGGAGGTCCTGTAGCATTAGGACAAGCACAGTTAGGATGAGAAGCAGCTTCCTCCCCAGACCATGAGACTACTGAACTCCCTGTCACTACCCAGATCTCATCACACATGAAGCATCAGTAATGTCATCCTGTTTACTTTTTAATTTGTGTCATAAGTGCACCTTGTTATTTGTGAATTTATTTGTGGTAACATTACTTTATGTGTTATGTGTGTGGGTTACATGAACTGTGTTGTGCATCTTGGTCCAGAGGAAGGTTGTTTCATCTCTTTCATTTTTGAATGTTGTTTCATTTGGCGGTATAAATGAATATGGTTGAATGATACTAAACTGAACTTGAATATGAACTTGAGAAGGCATGAAAATGGAGCTGAGAGGGACAATAAGTCAGCTATGATTGAATGGTGGAGCAGGCTCAAAGGGCCAAATGGCCTAATTCTGCTCCTATGTCTTATGGTCTAAATCAGAATTGGATAAGGTGGACAGAAATTTCAATCACTAGTTTGTTTTTTAAGACTAATAGACTATACTCAAAATGTCCAACCACGGTCAAACAAAAACACCAAAATCAGGAACTCGGTTGCAGAACCAGTAGCATAGAAGACGTTGTGTGGACAGAGTGAATACGTTTAAGAGACATGTACAGAACTGCCAATTAGCTGATCTCTACTGGGGGAAGTTGTAAAGAAAAATGAGGGGAATCTACAATATTTTTATTGTCCTTGGGAGGAGGTACCCAGCTTTGATATTACAGAGATAGAGGTATATACAGAATGAGGGAGGGACATTGCCATTGACTTCAGGAAGGGGGAGGTGCGCAAGATCTTGTTGACATCAATGATATTGCGACTGGGAGGGCTGAGAGCTTCAAGTTCACTGCAGCATGTCCTATTCCAACCATGTAGATACCACAACCAATAAAGTTCACCGAAGTCTCTATTTGCTCTGAAGGCTAAAGAAATTTGACATGTCCTTGTTGACCTTACCAATTTTTATCAATGCTATCATAGAAAGCATTCCATCTGGACTCTGTCTAGTCACCTTGCTGCCTCAGTAAAGCAACCAGTGTAATCAAAGACCCCACCACCCTGGACGTTCTCACTTATCCCCACTTTCATCAAGCAGAAGATACAAATGTCTGAAAGCAAGTCCTCCCCAGCTCATGGATAGCTTCTACCACTCTGCTATAAGACTGTTATGTGAGTAGTACAATTGAATTCAGTTTGGTGGAGCTAGACTTTGTCAGTGTGTGAGGGAGCTGTGCAGTCCAGCTGTGGTGTCACCTGTTTGCAGCCACCCGGGGGTGGGGTCAGATGTAGGTGTTCCACTGGAGTGCTGGAAGCAAGGTGGTGTGGTGTACCTGGTGGAGTTGGTGCCCCCCTCCCCAAGCGTTTGCTCAGCAGAATACAGTCTGTACTAGGTTCAAATGCAGACTGCTGCAACCTTGCTGGAGTCAGGGATTTTTACTGATATACTGTATACGCTTTGTGCTGTGTAAGACTGTTGGTAATGTGTTTTTGCATCTTGGCCCTGGAGTAACACTGCTTCATTTGGCTGGATGGCTGAATGATAATTAAACTTGAACTTGGAAGCTTGAGCACACAAAATGCCAGAGAAACACAACAAGTTCCAGTAACTATGGAGGGGTATAAACAGTCAATGTTTTGGGCCAAGACCCTTGATCGGGTCTGTATTGTATACTGTTCATTATAGATCAGATGAATACACAGATAGGATTACTAAAACAAATAAGAATTCAGATGAAAGTGTAACAGCTTCAAGTAAACAATAAGGTCAAAAGGTCATCTCATCGTTCAAGTTCAAGTTGAATTTTCATTCAACAAAACATGATTACCTACGAATGTAGTCTAACAGAACAGCGTTACACCTGGGCCAAGGCATGGAACACAGTACCGACAGACATTCACAGCACAAAGCACATGTAGCACATATAATTACGATAGCAGTAAAAGATACAGTCACACAAAGTTATAATATAGCCCATGTCCTGTAGATTGATGGTGCGTGGGGTGTTGTTAGCAAGAGCAAGCCCGTAGCAGTCTGATTATCATGCAGCTGCAGAGGAAAGCACTGCAGCTTGCCTCTCACTGAGTGAGCACCAGAGGGCAGCACCAACAGGATGGGCCAGCATGGACGCCGATACATAGAGTCAGAGTCTTAGAGAACTTCAGCACAGAAACAGGCCCTTCAGCCCATTTAGTCCATGCTGAACCATTTAATCTGCCTGGTCCCATCGGCCTGCATCCAGACCATAGCTCTCCATACCCGTCCCATCCATGTAACTATCCAAACTTCTCTTAAACATTGAAATTGAAATTGCATCCACCATCAGTGCTGGCAGTTTGTTCTACACTCTCACCACCGTCTGAGTGAAGAAGTTTCCCCTCATGTTCCCCTTAAACATTTCACCTTTCACCCTTTACCCATGAACCCTTGTTCTTTCACAACCAGACTATGTAACAGTTTCTTCCCCCAAGCCATCAGACTCCTCAATACCCTGAGCCTGGACTAACACCAATTTACTGCCCTCTACTGTGCCTATTGTCTTGTTTATTATTTATTGTAATGCCTGCACTGTTTTGTGCACTTTATGCAGTCCTGGGTAGGTCGGTAGTCTAGTGTAGTTTTTTTTCTGTGTTGTTGTTACATAGTTCAGTGTAGTTTTTGTATTGTTTCATGTAACACCATGGTCCTGAAAAACGTTGTCTCATTTTTACGGTGTACTATACCAGCAGTTATGGTCGAAACGACAATAAAAAGTGACTTGACTTGACTTGGGGTAGTCTCACGTAACCTCAGTGGAAATTGCTTGCATTTACCGTATATATATATATATATACCCCTCATAATTTTGTATACCTCCATCGAATCTCTTTTCAATCTTCTACATTCTAGGGAATATAGTTCTAATCTATTCAAACTTTCCTTAAGACATAAGACCATAAGATATAGGAGCAGAATTAGGCAGGAGCTCCAACCTCCTGCCTTCTCCCCATATCCCTTCATGCCTGACAAATCAAGAATCTATCAATCTCTGTCTTAAATATACATAAAGAATTCCACAGATTCACCACTCTCTGGCTAAAGAAAATCCTCCTCATCTCCGTTCTAAAAGGACACTCCTCTATTCTGAGGCTGTGTCCTCTGGTCTTAGACCATAGGACACATCCTCTCCATATCCATTCTATCAAGGCCTTTTACCATTCGACAGGTTTCAATGAGGTCACCCATCACTCTTCTGAATTCCAGTGAATACAGGCCCAGAGCCATCAAACACTCCTCATATGACAAGCCATTCAATCCTGGAATCATTTTTATGAACCTCCTATAAATCATGTCGTCCAGTCTCAGCAGCATCCTTGTAAATTTTTTCCATAAATCAAGTCAAGTTTAGATAGATAGATAGATAGATAGATACTTTATTCATCCCCATGGGGAAATTCAACTTTTTTTTCCAATGTCCCATACACTTGTTGTAGCAAAACTAATTACATACAATACTTAACTCAGTAAAAAATATGATATGCATCTAAATCACTATCTCAAAAAGCATTAATAATAGCTTTTAAAAAGTTCTTAAGTCCTGGTGGTTGAATTGTAAAGCCTAATGGCATTGGGGAGTATTGACCTCTTCATCCTGTCTGAGGAGCATTGCATCGATAGTAACCTGTCGCTGAAACTGCTTCTCTGTCTCTGGATGGTGCTATGTAGAGGATGTTCAGAGTTTTCCATAATTGACCGTAGCCTACTCAGTGCCCTTCGCTCAGCTACCGATGTTAAACTCTCCAGTACTTTGCCCACGACAGAGCCCGCCTTCCTTACCAGCTTATTAAGACGTGAGGCGTCCCTCTTCTTAATGCTTCCTCCCCAACACGCCACCACAAAGAAGAGGGCGCTCTCCACAACTGACCTATAGAACATCTTCAGCATCTCACTACAGACATTGAATGACGCCAACCTTCTAAGGAAGTACAGTCGACTCTGTGCCTTCCTGCACAAGGCATCTGTGTTGGCAGTCCAGTCTAGCTTCTCGTCTAACTGTACTCCCAGATACTTGTAGGTCTTAACCTGCTCCACACATTCTCCATTAATGATCACTGGCTCCATATGAGGCCTAGATCTCCTAAAGTCCACCACCATCTCCTTGGTCTTGGTGATTATTGTCATTTAATTATATATATATATCTACTATCAAATGAGACAATGTTTCTCTGGACCACGGTGTTAAGCACCATCATACACATAATACACAATAATTTAGGAAATTGAGAATTAAATCTACAGATGAAATAGGCAAAGATTAACAAAGAGCATAAATTAAATATTGTAGGGTACAGTACAAATTACCCAGTGACACTTGGAATGTGATGTGGAAGGAGTTCAGCAGTATAGTGGTCTGAAAATAAAAGCTGTTTCTCATCATGACTGTTCTTGTCTTTTGCATTCGAGTCTCCTGTATGATTGTAGAAAGACAGAGAGGATGTTGGACAGAGTGGGATCCTTGATTATACGAAAGGCCCTGAGTATGTAGTGTTCCTGATAGATGACAGAGAAACCTCTATGATTCTGTCGGCTGTTCTCACAGTTCTTTGTAGGGACTTCTGGTCTGATGGTCTGCTGCTCCCACACCAGATGGAGATGCAGCTTGTCAGGACGCTGTCAGTGGTTATTGTGTAAAATTCAGTTAAGGTGGGTGGGGGAGCCTCACTTGTCTCAATCTCTTCCAGAAGTGGAGGCACTGCTGTGCCTTCTTATTCAGAGAGGTGATACTGAGGGTCCAAGTGAGGTCGTTCATGATGAGAACTCCCAGGAACGTGGTGCACTTAACTTGGTATGCAATCTTATTTACATCTTTCCTGTAGGTAGGTGATCAAAACCTGCACAAAATACTTCACGGTAGACCTCATCAGCGTCTTATACAACTTCAACATAACACTCCAACACGTGTGATGATAATAAGCCATTTCTAATTCCTCAAGTCCAGTTGTAGCTCCCTGCCCATAGAACATCTAATATTTCTCAGTATCAGAAATGAGAAATGAATTCTGAGTAAGAAGGTGCCTTAACTGGCTTGTACATAGTTACAGATAGAGGAGAGCGGAACTCAAATGAGAAAACAATTACTTTAATGATGAGAGTCATCATAGAAAACAAATCGTATATTGTAAATGAATCTAATTTGTATTATTAAATTTAATAATTTTACAGAATGTGGCTTCATGTGTGGCTGCTTTATTTTCAACAGGATTGCATTTTTTATTAGATCTACTGGTTTATTCCAGAGGAGACTTGGCATTTTTACTATCTAACCGCACGGGGGGACGGGGAGATACATCTCTACCAAAGGAGGTGTAAGGCACTCCTTCCCTCTGCTAGGCAGCTGGTCACCCCTGGGCAAGGTGAAGCACCTGATTAGCCCCCCGATCAGGGTCACGTGAAGCCATGGGAGCATGTGGTGGATGGTCGTATGAGCAGCTGGTGAATGTCACATGACCTGGTCATGTGACCACTGACACCAGGCAGGCAATCTCTGAAGAATATTGATAACGGCTGGGCTCTCCCATCTTGTAAAGACACCGCCCAGAAGAAGGCAATGGCAAACCGCTTCTGTAGAAAAAATTGCCAAGAATAATCTCTGTCATGGAAAGACCATGATTGCTCACATCATACGATACAGCACATAAATGAGTGATCCACACCAGAGCCTGGTCTAAACAGGGAAGAATTCCCAGAATCTGAATCAGGTTTACTATCACTGCCTCCACGAGGACCCTAACTTTGTCGTTGGGTTCGGAAGCTTGCGTGCCTCAATGACCCAGAGAGCTGTGTTGGCTGGAGTCAGGGCTTTATGCTTTGGCTCTTGGTAAGGTCACCCATGCCAAACAGGTCAAAGGGTAGAGGACAGCCTAAGAGTGGTCCACTGGTCCTCCAAGTTTGGAGATTCAGCTCAGGGCTAACAACTCTGACTGGTAAAACAAAACCGTTATGGAAACACCAATGAAGAATCCTTCTATGGTATTCCTGAGTCTCCATGCAGGTTGTAGTGACAGTAGTGAAAACTGAGAGGAAGCTACTGACGTGACGAAGGAAACGCTGGGCACTGCCAGGTCATTGCTGCCCTAAATGCCAGTAGTGTAACGGGCAGTAAGTTCTTACACTGACATAAGTCATGATTTTTTTTTTGTTTTGCAGCAGCAATAGAGTACAATACATAAAAATCTAGAAAATAAAATAAAATTAACTTAAGTAAGTAGTGCCAAAAGAAAGCCAAACAATGGTGAGGTAGTGTTCCTAGGCTGGTCCAGCGTTTGTTCAGAAAGTTGTGGAGTTGTTTATGACCTTATTCAGGTGCCTTACAAGAATGACGGAGTGAATGCACTTTCTGCTCCAAGTTTTTTTGCAGGACACATTTGGGTGGAGGGAAATGTTACCACATTAAAACAAATTCTTTTCATGTATACTAGCAGTGAGCTAATATAGAAAATGTTTGTGGCTTCCTAAAAAAAGGGAGGGTCACAGAAAAGAAAGGAAAATACTGTTATTAAAAGCAAAGTCATCATCTCCAGCAAAGCTCACGTGGTAGATCTATCTGGGCAGTTCAGTTGGAAGGATTAATGTATGGGAAGTTATAATAAAAAGAAATGGAAAACATATATTGCATTAAAAGATATTATTTCGTTTAATGATTTAAACTAAATCTTTAAACAAAACAGTGGGTTAGTTGTGTAAAGCAATAATTAGGCTCCCACAAGTTGTGGGCAGTAAGCACTAGGATAGCAACTAAGTGCTGTAGTTGTTATTGTGTATGGTTGTTGGCTGATCCAGTGGGATTGCAGCAACGTGACCTGCACCAATGGATTGTAGGATCCGCCCTGTAAGACAAAAACTACTTATATTTGTACCCAGAGGAATGGTCCCCCACAACTATTTGAAAGAAGTTGGGAAACTTTCGCCGTTCCCTCTAAGCTGTGTGGTTGCACAGCCGCACAGTAACTGAAATGCTCCCATGCACATAGCCTTTTATGCTAGGCAGCTGGAATTTTCTTCTATATAATGTTAATATAACTTTGAAATTATGCCAATGTATGTTAATATAATTTCGTAATCTGTGATTATAATTGTGAAATATCCTGTAATTATATGCTGAGCTGGCTTTTGTATGACAACTAGAATGCAATATCCATGGTCAACCCTGACCAACAGGGGCTCCAGTAGACCATACAAAGGAAAATGGGCATGAATCATGTTCAGCATAGAAAAATTGGGCCAAAGGGTCTTTTTCATGCTGCATTACTCAATGACACTAAACACAATTCATGTACTATCAGAGTTCAAATCAGAATCAGGTTTAATATCATTGGCATATGTCATGAAACTTGCTGCTTTGCAACAGCAGTACAGTCCAATACATAATAAAAAACTACAAATTACAATTAAAATAAAATATTTATTTTACACACACCACACACACACACACACTCACACACACACACACACACTCTCACACACACACACACACACACACACACACACACACACACACACACACACACACACACACACACACACACACACACACACACACACACACACACACACACACGTACATGAGTTCATTGTCCATTGAGTCATGGTGAAGAAGATGTTCCTAAAGAGTTACTAGAAAATATTTATAGGTTTTAGTACAAATTTCAATGCAGTAATTTTGTCCAACAAACAACATCCAACTAGATGCCAGTTATCAGTGAGTATTCGAGTCATACACCATGGAAACAGGCCCTTTGGCCCATCTTATCCATGCTGACTGTGTTGTCCTGTGAGCATACAGAAGAACATAACAAATAGGAGCAGGAGTCGGCCATCTGGCCCGGTCAGCCTGCTCTGCCATTCAATAAGATCATGGCTGATCTGGCCATGGACTCATCTCCATCCACTGCCTTTTCCCTGTAACCCTTAATTCCTCTACTATGCAAAAAACTATCCAACCTTGTCTTAAATATATTTACTGAGGTAGCCTCCACTGCTTTCTTGGGCAGAGAATTCCACAGATTCACCACTCTCTGTGAAAAGCAGTTCCTCCTCATCTTCGTCCTAAATCTACTCGCCAAATCTTGTGGTCATGTCCCCTAGTTCTAGTTTCATCTCCCAGTGGAAACAACTTTCCTGCGTCTTTCATAATTTTTTTAAATTAATGAGCTGGTGCCCATAGCTTTCTAAACCCCTTCTGTCCATGTACATATCTGGAAGGATTTAAATGTTGCGAATGAGCCGCCTCAACTACTATTTCTGGAAACTCAATCCACATATACACCACCCTTTCCATGAAGAAGCTGACCCTGATGTCCCTTCTAAATCTCTCACCTTGATCTGAAACTTAGGCTCTCTTGCTTTTAGAATCCTTCCCTGGGATTGCCCTGGGATACCCTGTCTATGCCCTCATCATCTTGTATACCTCTATCAGGTCGTCCCTCAGTCTCCAGTGTTCAAGGGGATACAGTCCTCATCCATGTATCTCTCCTTGTAACTCATGTTCTCAATATTTATTGCTTATTTATTATTATTATTTTTCTTTTCTATTTGTATTTGCACAGTTTGCTGTTTTTTGCACATCAGTTTTTTGTCTCTGGTGTGTGTGTTTTTTCATTGAATCTATTGTGCTTCTTTCTATTTACTATGAATGCCCACAAGAAAACGAATCTCACTGTTGTATATGGTGACGTATATATATTTAGATAATATATTTACTTTGAACTTTTTAACTTTTACTCAGACACCATAGAAAGCATCGTATCTGGATCCATTATGGCTTTGAACTGCAACTGCTTTGATCAAAACCAGAAGAAACTGCAGAAAGTTATGGACACAGTTCAGCACATCAGGGAAACCAAATGACCCTCTATGGACGCAGTCTGTACTTTTTGCTACCTTACTAAAGCAGATGCTGTTTTCAAAGACCCCGCCCAACCTGGGGACATTCCCTCTTCTCCCCTCTTCCATCAAGCAGAAGATACAAAAACTTGAAAGCACGTACTGGCAGCTTCAAGGACGGTTTCTACCCCGCTGTTAGCAGACTGTTACAGAGGGACATAGTGTGCAGGGACAGTGTTCCCTGGTGCTGACAATACCAGAAGACAGGTTAGAGAAAAAAGCATTTTGCTGGTGTGCCTTCATCAGTCAGAATACTGAGTGTGGAGTTGGACCGGCTTGTTATAGCTCTCCAAGTCATTGGTAAGGCCATATATGGAGTACTATCTCTCGTTTTGGTCATCCTGCTAGTGAAGGATGTCAATAAATTACAGAAAGTGTAAAAAAGTTTACGAGGGTATTCCCAGGACCGGAGGGTTTAAATTACAAGTCAACCCTCTATAGTTTTTTCCAATCCAAAGGTGCTGGGGAAATGGGGGAAATGAAGATTCTTCTGATGTACAAACAGGAGAAAATCTGCAGAAGCTGGAAATCCAAGCAGCACACACAAAATGGTGGAGGAACTCAGCAGGCCAGGTAGCCTCTATGGAAACAAATAAACAGTCGATGTTTCAGGACCTGCTGAAGGGTCTTGGCCTGAATTGCCGACTGCTCACTCTTTTCCTGGCTTGCTGAGTTCCTCCAGTATTTTGTGATCCTTGCGATGCAGTTTGCTTCACCTTGTTCTACCTCCGTACACTGTAATGATCCGACCTGTGTGGACAGTATGCATGGCAAGTTCTTCACTGACCCTCAGTACACGAGACAATAATAAATCAATTCCAATATCAAACGTTCAGCTTGGGTTTGATGTCTGCTGAGCTGTTCTGCAATCACCCAAGTTCAGAATGACGCCCGGGGAATCTATCTATTTATCTATTGAGATACAGTGTGGAACAGGACCCCTGAACGAACTCCAGCCTAATCACAGGACAGTTTATGATGACCAATTACGTCTTTGGACCGTGGGAGGAAACCAGAGCACTCAGAAGAAAGCCACGTGGTCACTGAGAGAAGGTCCAAACTCCTCTGAACTGAACCTGGGTCACTGGTACTGTAATCGTCATGCTGTCCACAACGTTACCGTGCTGCCCAGTATTTACACATATTATAAGCAGATAGGAATGATAAGCTGGCATTGGGAAGGATCCAGAGGAGCTTCTCAGGAATGATCCCAGGAATGAAAGGGTTAATGTATGAGGAGTGTTTGATAGTTCTGGGCCTGAACTCACTGGAGTTTTAAAGAATGAGGGTGTAACTCATCGAATATTGAAAGGCCTGGATAGACTAGGTGCGAAGAGGATGTTTCCTATGGTGGGAGAGTCTAAACCAGAGGACACAGCCTCTGAATAGAGGGACGTCCATTTAGAATGGAGATGAGGAGGAATTTGTTTAGCCACAGGCTGGTGAATCTGTGGAATTTGTTGCCACAGATGGCTGTGGAGGCCAGGTCATTGAGTGGAGGTTAATAGGTTCTTGACTAGTCAGGGGGTCAAAGGTTACGGGGAGAAGGCAGGAGAATGGAGTTGAGAGGGATAATAAATCAGCCATGATGGAATGACTGAGAGAACCTGATGGTCGTAATAGCCTAAATCTGCTTCGAGCAACACACGCAAAATGCTGGAGGAACTCAGCAGGCCAGGCAGCATCGATGGAAATGAGGGCTAATACCCATCGGCAGGACATAAATCTGCTTCTATGTCTTATGGTCTTATGAAAGGATAATGCTGAAAGTTTCATGCCATTGTACACATTTATAAAATCTGTGGAAAAGAAAAAGACAGAAACCTAAAACAAAAACAGAAATGCTGGAAGATGACAGTTCAACGTTCTGCTGAAAGTGTTTATTTAAAGCACAGAGCTAAACTGTTAATATCAGCTGTGTCTTCACTGGCAACACTCTTATCTGTAAGTGTTGGGTCCCAGAGCCATACTGTTGGAAGTACTGTTCTTTGATTGAAAAATTAAACTGAGGCCTCACTTCATAATGATTGTAAATAACTGTCACTGGTGTTCCCCTAGTCCTCCGGGACCCAGATACCCCGAATGAGCACAATTAAAACAGAGCATGTTGTTCTGGGATCCTGCTGTGTATAACATGGCCACCATCTTTCCTCGTTACAACAGTGACCACAGTTTTTTCCAGAATCGGAATTAGATGTCTCCTCGCTGACATATACGGCAGAAAATTTGTTGTTTTGCAGCAGCAGTAGAGAGCAAAGGAATGAACACTACAAAGATAAATAATTAATTGGGCACCAGAGTAACGTAGTGGTTAGCATGATGCCGTTACACCTCGGGGCGTCAGAGCTCAGAGTGGACCACTGGAAAATGATGCTGGTGAGGTAGTACTGGGGGAACAAAGAAATGACACATGAACTTAATGGGTACTTTGCATCTGTCTTCACTGTGGAAGACATTAGCAGTGTGCCAGAGGTTTGTGAATGTCAGGGAGCAGGAGTGAGTGTCATTGCTATTACAAAGGAAAAAAATGTTAGGCAAACTCAAAGGCCTTAAGGTGGACAAGTCACCTGGGCCAGATGGACTACATCCCAAAGTCCTGACAGATGTTGCTGAAGAGATAATGGATGCGTTGGTCATGATCTTTCAAGAATCATTTGTTTCTGGCATGGTCCCAGAAGACTGGAAGACTGCAGATGTCGCTACTCTTTAAGAAGGGAGGAAGCCAAAAGAAAGGAAATTACAGGCCAGTTAGCCTAACCTCAGTGGTTGGAGTCTATTATTAAGGATGAGGTTTCGAGGTACTTGGTGACTAATGATAAATAAGTCAAAGTCAGCATGGTTTCTGTAAACGGAAATCTTGCCTGACTAATCTGTTAGAGTTCTTCAAGGATGGAACAAGCAGGGTGGAGGAAGGAGAGGCAGTGGATGTCATTTACTTGGATTTTCAGGAGGCGTTTGATAAAGTGCCACACATGAGGCTGCTTAACAAGATAAAATCCTATGGTGTTACAGGAAAGATACTGATGTTGATAGAGAAATGGCTGACAGACAGGAGGCAGTAAGTGAGAATAACGGTTGACTGCCAGTGACTAGTGGTGTTCCTGGGGGGTCAGTATTGGGACCGTAAGTTCGGACCTTGTTTGTCATTGATAATGCATTTTAGTAAAAGGAACAATAGTGCGGACTATTATCTAAATGGGGAGAAGGCTCAAACATCAGCGGTGCAAGGGGACCTAGGAGTCCTCATGCACGACCCCCCAGAAGGTTAATTTACAGGTTGGGTCTGTGGTAAAGAAGTCAAATGCAGTGTTGGCATTTATTTCAAGGGGAATGGAATAGAAAAGCAAGGAGATAATGCTGAGCCTTTATAAGACACTAGCCATGCTGCACTTGGAGTATTGTCAACAGTTTTGGACCCAATATTTCAGAAAGGATATGTTGTCATTGGAGAGATTCATAAGGATTCAGAGGAGGTTCATAAGGATGATTCTGGGATTGAAGGGGTTAACATATGAGGAGCGTTTGGCAGCTTTGGGCCTGTACTCACTGGAATTTGGAAGAATGTGTGGGGATCTCATTGAAACCAATCGAATGTTGAAATGGCTAGAAAGAATGGATGTGGAGAGGATGTTCTCTCTGGTGGGGGTATCAGGAACTGGAGGGCACAGCCTCAAAATGGAGGGGCGACCCTTTAGAATAGAAGTAAGGAGTACTTTTATTTAGGCAGAGAGTGGTAAATCTGTGGAATGCTCTGCCACAGACTGTGGTGAAGGCCAGTTCCATGTGTATATTTAAGGTGGAAGTTGATTGTTTCCTGATCAGTCAGGGCATCAAAGGATATGGCAAGAAGGCAGGTGTGTGGGGTTGAGTGGGATCCAGGATCAGCCATGATGAAATAATGGAGCAGACTCAATGGGCTGAATGGCCTAATTCTGTTCCTATGTCTTATAGTCTTATGGACTTCATGGTAACATAACAGTTAACTTTGCAGAGAAAACTATAAGATTGAGGTTTGATTCTTGTCGTCTGTCACAGAACCATGTGGGTTACCTCCAGGTGCTCCGGTTTGCTTCCATATTCCAAAGACATATAGATTAAGATTAGACCGCAAGACCATAAGGAGCAGAATTAGGCCATTTGACCCATGGCTGATCCATATCCCTCTCAGCCCCAGTGCCCTGCCTTCTCCCTGTATCCCTTCATGCTCTGATCAATCACGAATCTATCAATCTCTGCCTTCAATATATCCAAAGACTTGGCCTCCACAGCCTTCTGTGGCAATGAATTTCACCGAGTAACCATTCTCTAGCTAAAGAAATTCCTCTTCATCTCTGTTCTAAAACAACATCCCTCTAATCTGAGGCTGCGTTCTCTGGTCTTAGGCACTCCCACCACAGGAAACATCCTCTCCACATCCACTCTATTGAGGCCCTTCAACATTCAATAGGTTTCGATGAGGTCACCCCTCATGTGGGCATGCTATGTCTGTGCCAGGAACGTGGTGGCACTTGTGCGCTGCCCAGCTCAGTTCTTGCTGAATTGATTTGATACGAATAACACATTTCATTGTGTTTCATTGTATATGTGATAAATAAAGATAATCATTTTCTTTAAAATCTTAGTCCATATTTTGTTGAGTTTGTCCAGAGGGTCAGTGGTACCATGGGATAGGCAATGCTACCATCTGGTGGTGAGAGAATTACACTGCATCTAAAAATGTCCAAATAGAAGATTCAACATTCAAGATTGTTTAATGTCGTTTCCAGTACAGCCCAGACCCGATGCAGCACAAAAAACACACAAAAGATAAATAATGCAAAAATAATAGAAACACAACAAATATAAATGCACAAGACAGCTTATATACATAGATTGAGGTGTATGGCGTGTCCAGGGAGGAAGAAGCTTGTCATTTCCATTCTGGGGCAGCTCATTCTCCTTTGGGTCTCACCTGTGGCTCAAGTGGCTGTTTGCATGTGACAGTGACGTCAGCGCTGAACAGGCAAGCTAAACCAGGCGAGCATAGCCAGTGGCCTCGTACCCCGATGAGGTAGGATTATACCTGTCTCAGCTCTAGTGGACTGGGTGAGTGAGGTTTTTAGTGAGATCCAATGGCCAGGAATGTAGTTTTGCAACACTCCTTGGAGGTCGAAGGGCATGATGGCTTGGAAGATGTCGTGGCCCTGATTACTCACTGCAAACAGGGAAAATCCCAGTTGTGACGACCAGTGATGGACCCAGAACTCTGAGGTCGAGGGAGTGGAGCTGCCCCGGTTTAAAAACCCTCCCACTCAGATTTTCTGTCACCGTTAGACAACCAAGATTGATTGCATGTATATAAAGTGACACGAGGCTGTGGATAAGGTGGCAGACGGGAAATAATAAAGTAGTGGTGGAGATGAAGGTGTTGATCAGTTTTACTGCTTGGGGAAAGTAACCGTTTCCCAATGTGAAACATGGCCGTCCAAATCCCGGATTCAACCCTGTTACACACACAGTATATTTAATTTTTAACAGCAATAGATCTCCATGGCTCCCCATAAAACAAATTGAACACAAATTCACCTTACGTATCCTACTTTTTCTCAGCTGCCTGGACACTTTGGTTGATCCAGCAGCACATGTGGTCAGTTCTAAACTCCACCTGTGCAATCGTGCAACCTCCTCAGCACAACACTCAACCGTTCCTCATCGCAAGTACACCACTCTCAACCGCCAATGAACTTTCTGTGTCACACACAGACACAGCAGTCATCTGAAGACACAAAGGAGACAGAAGAGCAAACCAGAATCAAATGCCCCCAGTCTGTCCCAGATCACGGAATCCGAGTCAGAATCAGGTTCCGTATCACCGGCATATCTCATGAAATGTGCTGTTTTGTGGCAGCAGTACATTGCAATACATAATTAAAAAATCTATGAATTACAATAAGTAGATATATAAAATTAAATTAAATATGTAGTACGAAAAGAGAGAAAAAAGTGATGTAGTGTTCATGTTTATTCAGAAATCTGGTGACAGAGGGGGAAGAAGCTGTTCCTGAATTGTTGAGTGGGCTCCTGTACCTCCTTTCTGACGGTAGCAATGAGAAGCAGGGGTGTCCTGGGTGATGGGGTCCTTTATGATGAATGCCGCCGTTTTGAGGAATTGTGTTTTGAAGATGTCCTCAATGCTGGGGAGGCTTGTGCCTGCAATATCTGAGTTTACAACTTTCTACAGCTTTTTCTGTCTCTGTGCAGTGGGCCCTCTGTACCAGACGGTGATCACATTGGCTCAAAGTGGCTCCATTTTAAAGGCAATTAAGCAATCGTTGCATATCTGCTGATACACCACCTTGCCCAAGACAAGGAGGTAAGGGAGGAATATTGCAGGGCAAAGGGTGAGAAGAGGGAGTGGGAGAGGGAGGGAGTAGGGAGAGGGTGTGGGAGAGGGAATGAGAGAGGGAGGATAGGGAGTGGGAGAGGGAGTGGGTGTGGGAGAGGGAGAGGGAAGGAGTAGGGAGGGTGTGGGAGAGGGAATGAGAGAGGGAGGAGAGGGAGTGGGAGAGGGAGAGGGAAGGAGTAGGGAGAGGGTGTGGGAGAGGGAATGAGAGAGGGAGGAGAGGGAGTGGGTGTGGGAGAGGGAAAGGGAAGGAGTAGGGAGAGGGTGTGGGAGAGGGAATGAGAGAGGGAGGAGAGGGAGTGGGAGGAGAGGGAGTGGGAGAGGGAGAGGGAAGGAGTAGGGAGAGGGTGTGGGAGAGGGAATGAGAGAGGGAGGAGAGGGAGTGGGAGAGGGAGTGGGTGTGGGAGAGGGAGAGGGAAGGAGTAGGGAGAGGGTGTGGGAGAGGGAATGAGAGAGGGAGGAGAGGGAGTGGGAGGAGAGGGAGTGGGTGTGGGAGAGGGAGAGGGCGAGGGAGAGGTGAGGGAGATGGAAGAGATGGGGAGGTAGAGGGAGAGGGAGGAGAGGGAGGGGGGAGAATTGTAAGAAGATGCAGAGTGTAGTGGATTCTGTTTGGGGCATCAAGTGCATACAGTACCTCTCCCTACCCTGGTGCTATCTACAGGATGCTCTGCCACATCCATTGGCAATGAGCTCACCGATCAGACCATGCCATCGTGCAGTAAAGGAGCTGAAGTCCCTCACTACCACGTTCAAGAAGGGGTACATCCCTTTAACCATTCGGTCTTGTACCGACCGCACAACCCTAACACCACTGTGACCATTTGGCCAACTGTAACTTTGCTTAATTTATGTTTTCTTGTGAACGCTGCATATCTGCTGCTGCGTGCCTGCAAGTTCGTTATTCGTTGCTGCTGTGCATACTTGGACTTGTGGAAATGAGAATAAACTTGATTTTGCCAGTCCTGATGAAGGATCTCCTCTAATAATGCTGCCCCTCTATAGACGCTGCCCGACCTGTAGAGTTCCTCCAGCATTTTGTGTGTCACTCCAGATCTCCATATTCTGCAGAATCTCGTGTTTTTGTCTCTTTTTTAAAAAAGTTTTTAAAAAATCCCTGATGTACACTGTGGGCTTGAATCACTTCCTGTGCATCTGCCTTTTCCATTAATACAATGCCGAAGACGAGAGGGAAGGAAATGCTCAGTGATTCGGGCCGGTTAGTGTGGATCTCCATTCATCAGCAGATGGGCCAGTGTTTCTGCATTGCAGTCCCATGTGGTGCCACACGGTGGTGCTAGGCCGCAGCTTGAGACAGCCTATGGCAATACTAGCACCAGAAAATAAATCAACGAAGTAAATTTGTTATTAAAGTACCCATATGTCACCATATACAGCCCTGAGATTCATTTTCTTGCAGGCATTTATAGGAAAATAAAGAAATGCAATATATTTATGAAAAACTATTCATAAACACTGACAAACAAGTTCGTGTTTTGAACACAAGAGATTCTCCTGATGAAGGACCTCAGTTTGAAACGTTGACTGTTTATCCCCCTCCATAGATACTGCCTGATCTGCTGAGTTCCTCCACCATTTGGTGTTTGTTGCTCAAGTGGGTGGCATGGTAGCAGCGTGATTAGCACAATGCTTTACGGCACCAGTGTCCTGGGTTCAATTCCCACAGCTGCCCGTAGGGAGTTTCTATGCTCTCCCTGTGACTGTGTGGGTTTCCTCTGGGTGCTCCAGTTTCCTCCCACAGTCCAAAGATGTACCAGTTGATAGGTCAATTGTAATTGTAAACTGTCCCATGATAAGGCTTCGATTAATTCAGGGGATTGCTGGTATGGCTTGAAGGGCCAGAAAAGTCTACGTCAATAATCTTGTGTTTGTGAAAAAACAAAAAGGAACTTCTATAGAGGATGGAGGAGAAAGAGAGTCTATTTCAGGGCTCGATTCTGTATCTGTGAGTTGCACAGAAACAATCAGATGATCAGCTCTTTATTCCATGGTCTCCTGTTCAGTCCTGTCAGATCCCTTCTTCTTCAGCCCTTTGCTTCCCCACCCAGCTTCTCATATTATTCCCCTTTTGTTTCCCTTCCCCCATTCTCCTGCCCCACCCCGCCCCTACCCTCACCTGGCTTCACCCATCATTTGCTAGCTCCTGTTCTTTTAATCTGGCTTCTGACTCCTTCCTTCCCAGTTCTGATGAAACAAATGGGAAGAAGGCAAGAGAATGGGGTTGAGAGGGAAAATAAATGATAAGATAGCGGAGAGGACTCAATGGCCTAACTCTGTTCCCATGTCTTACAGCCTTTTGGACCCAAAACATCATCTGTTTATTCCCCTCCAGCAATTTGTGTCTGTGTTGCCCGACTTCCAACATTTGCAGAATCTCCTGCAACTCCAGGACGTTGCCCATTGTAAATCTTCATTCTTCATTCTGTTATTACTTATGTCTTGTTCTGATATATAAACAGGCTGCCATTTGGTCACAATGCAGCTGCAAAAACCTTAACCAAAAAAACCAGAAAATCTGCGCACGTTTTACCAGTTTGGGCATCATTACACTGGCTGCCTGTGTCTGTTAGGACAAATATTTTGGAGTATCTTTACACCCCTATTCATAATATTAGATCCGCAAATATCGGTTTGTTTGGTGTTCCTAGAGCCAAGCGTACGAACTGGTGATGGGGCATTTTGCTCTTATGGACCAAAAATATGGAATATCCTACCAACTGAGATAGGTAAGGGTAATACATTGGAACATTGCAGAACACTTCCAAATACCTACTTTTCTAATTTGCCCTATTTATAGGATTACTTAGTGCCTGTTGATGTTGGTTATATTTATTTAATTTGGTATATTTGATTATATTTTATGATTTTTAATTTTGTCTCATATTTTTATTGCTATATTTATTTATCTTTACAATCTATGTAAAGCACATTGAGCCTACGTTAAGTATAAAGGGTGCTATATAAATAAGATGATTATTGTTATGATGATGTGTACGATGACATGGAAAGCAACACTTCTCACTGTACCTCTGGGCCTGACTCACTGGAATCCTAAAGAATGGGGGTGACCTCGTTGAAATTTACTGAATGTTGAAAGGCCTCGATAAAGTGGATATGGAAACGATGTTTCCTATAGTGAGGGAGTCTAGGACCAGAGGGCACAGCCTCAGAATAGAGGGATGTCCGTTTAGAACAGAGGTGAGGAGTAATTTCTTTGGCCAGAGAGTGGTGAATCCGTGGAGTTCTTTGTCACAGACAGTTGTGGAGGCCAAGTCTTTATGTATATTTAAGGCAGAGGTTGATAGGTTCTTGATTAGTCAGGGCACGAAGGAATATGGGGATAAGGCAGGAGACTTGTGCTGAGAGGGAAATGGATCAGCCATGGTGAAATGGTGGAGCAGACTTGATGGGCCAAATGGCCTGATTCTGGTCCTATAGCTTATGGACTTCTGTGTCAATAATAGACCAATTTACCAATTTATATTCTCACGTCATTAAGTCTATATGAACTTGTCAAGCATTCTCATTATATGTAATCTCCTCTCATGCTTCCATCTCTTATTTAACCTCCATCTACATCAGGAGCAATTTACATGGCCAATTAGCCCAGATCAGAGTCTGAATCCCTGCTGTGCACTCAGTGGCTGCTAACAAAGTGACCCCCGAGTGTATTGTTTGTTGTCTTCTGCTGTTGTAGCTCATCTACTTCATGGAATGATGTGTTGTGCATTCAGAGATGGTCTTCTGCACACCACTGTTGTAACGGGTGGACGTTTGAGTTACTGTCACCTTCCTGTCAGCTTGAACCAGTCTGACCATTCTCCTCTGACTTCTCTCATTAACAAGCTGTTTTCGCCCACAGAACTGAATTTTTTTTTTTTTTCACACCATTCTCTGTAAAATCAAGAGACTGTTGTGCATGAAAATCTCAGGAGATCAGCAGTTTCTGAGATACTCAAACCACCCCATCTGGCACCAATAATCATTCCACAGTCAAAGTCACCTAGATCACATTAATTCCCCATCCTGATGTTTGGTCTGAGCAACAACAAAATCTCTTCTTCTTGTACGTTTAACACCAGCTGCAAACCAATGAAGATGCATTGCCACCACCTACTGAGTTGAAATGTGGAACAAAGAGACAGGAAGTATACCCACTATATACCCCCTCAAAAAACACCTCAAATACTATCCAGCTCTAATATTTTTCAGTAAATCAGATATGCACTTATACACATTATGAACAAGCTTTCCATGTTTAACTGTGTCTGTGCCAAGGATCTCAATTTAACAATTCCTTTGCACCTCATAGGGTTTGATTCGAACAATATTTGCTGCACCATTTATTGACAAGTGCACTCCCTACAAATGCCCATATCATGCATACTAATAATGAAAGAAGAATTATTCAACCTAATATGTCTAATAAGTAAACGTGGGCGAGTGTAACTTCTTCCATCCTTTTATACCTGTTTTCTCCCAGTTGAGTTCTCACCATCCTCTGAATTTTATATAAACACCACACTTCCTTTTCCTTCTCCCAACTTTGTTGTCACAATGATTGAATAGACTTTTTAGTTGTGGCTTTCATCTCCTATTTGTTCAAAGGCACCACTACATTTATATCCTGAATTTTAAGTGATTGCTGGGTTAGAATGTCTGCCACCTTGTCTCCTTCAACTCCAACATGGAAGGACACCTAGAGATGCATACAAACGCATAGACCCAGCTGCTTCAACAGACAACATCCAATCTCGAGAAGAATGTCTGGCATACAATTTGAAATACCTGTTTTAATAGATGTCAAGACCGAGAACAAATCAGAGCACAGAAATACATAATCAGGGGGTACTACTTCGACCCATTCTGAGGCTAAAGTAACAGCAACCATCTCGGACATGAACAGTGATACTTTGGTGATCTTTTCTTAATAGTCTCCTGAAACTTTGGAAGATAAACAGAAACACCTGAATGATCTGTCACTAGATCTTTCGAACCATCTGTGTAGGTATGTAAGAAGCCATAATATCTGCTTTGTATATATTGCTGAACTTCCTGGACCATTGATATACGATTCAGATTCAGTTTATTGTCATTTAGAAACCACAAATGCAATGTAGTTAAAAAATGAGACAACGTTCCTCCAGAATGATATCACAAAAGCATATGACAAAACAGACTACACCAGAAAATCCACATAACATTTTGCAATCCCCAATCCAGAGTCCAGAGAGGCTGCTGTGTATTAATATCGCGCTACCGTCTTAGCGCGTTCCCCAGAAAGGAGCTCCAAATCCACCAGACAAAAACAAGACCAAAAACTAAAGCTACAAAACCTGCACAAAACCACATAGTTACAACAGTGCAAACAATAGCATAATTGATAAAGAACAGACCATGGGCACAGTAAAAATAGTCCAAAGATGTTAAAAAACTATAAGTTCAAAAGAAACCACTACACAGTTTCCACAAGTCCTCAGGGTCCTGATAGACTCGTCATCCCATGCCGGTGGCAGAAGGGAATACCCCCGCTATGGACTTCCATGGCGCTGGCCGACTCAGCCTCGTAGACGCAGCACACAGTGAAAGCGACCTGACCGCAGCGGACTCCGAGTCCATCAAACCTTCGACCATCCCCTCCGGCACAACTTCTCCGAGCACCATCTTCTGCCGAGCGTACTAAGAGGCCCCCGCCAATGGGCGTCGGCAACGCGACCCCGAGGACTGGGGGCCTGTTCTTCCCAGCAGAGTCCCAGACCTCACAGCAGCAGCAGCAACAAAGAAGGTCTTCCTGGAGATTTCCAGATGTTCCTCCGTCCCACATCCGCTTTCAACCAATTATGATTGCGCACGGCAACCCGCTTCACAAATACAGATAATCAGCTCCGGATATACAATCATCCTTCATCTTGATCTTTTCTTGAAGGCTTAACTCCACCGCAGGCAAAGGGAAAAGTCATGGAGGGGTGAGAGAAAAGGGTTCACCTGCACCATATTCCACATTAAAGAGCCAAGATTTTATGCCCATTCATTTCCCATCTACCCAAAACTGACAACCTTATCAATACAGTGGTTCCAATACTCTACTAAAGTTGCCAATATTGGATGACCAATTTTATGTCCTCTTGCGTTATTCCAATAAGCATTGCCTACTGCAACTTGTATAGCTGTAACGGTACTTCACCCATTTCAACCAGTAATACTGAAACTGGAGGTGATTTAATAATCGAACGTCTTGACCACGTCCGCGTGCTTTTATGCATTGAGTTGTTGCCGCATGCGTGGCTGATTAGACATTTGGAATAAAGCGCAGGTGTACAGGTGTACCTGATACAGTCGCTGTTGGATGTATGTTGTGAAATTTGTTTTGCAGCAGCAGTACAGTGCAACACGTAAAAATTATAAATTACAATAATAAATACATGAAATAAATTAAATAATTAGTGCAAAAAGGGAGCAAAAGTACTGAGGTAGTGTTCAAGGGTTGGTTCATTATCCATTCAGAAATCTGATAGTGGTGAGGAAGAAGCTGTACCGAAAATGCTGAGTGTGTGTCTTCAGGCTCCTGAACCTCCACCCTGGTGGTGGCAATGAGCAGAGGGCGTGTCCCGTGATGGGTTTCCTCAACGATAGATGCCACCTTCTTGAGTCATCGCCTGTTGAAGATGTCCTCTATGCTGGGGAGGCTGGTGTCCATGACAGAGCTGGCTGAGTTTGCAACCCTCTGCAGCCAACCATGGTTTGAGAATTGATTATTGGTCTGGAAAAGGTGGGCCCCTATGTCAGGGTGCAATTGGGATTCCATGAGGCTCAGTGCCTGGAAAACAGCTCTTCACAGTTCCAAATATACACTCAGTGGCTATGTCACTAGGTACACCTACTCGTTAATCTAATCGGCCAATCATGTGGCAGCAACTCAATGTATGAAAGCATGCAGACATGGTCAAGAGGATCAGTTGTTGTTCAGCCCAAACATCAGAATGAGGAAGAAATGTGATTTAAGTGACTTTGACTGCGGAATGATTGTTGGTGCCAGATGGTGTAGTTTGATAATCTCAGAAACTACTGATCCCCTGGGATTTTCATGTACAACAGTCTCTAGAGCTTACTGAGAATGGTGCAAAAACAAAAAAAACATCCAGTCAGTGGCAGTTCTGTGGGCAAAAAGATCCAATTAATGAGAGATCAGAGGAGAATAGCCAGGCTGGTTCAAACTGTTAATGATTCAAATAACAGTGGTGTGCAGAAGAGCATCTCCGAGTGCACAACACCTTGAACCTTGAAGTGGATGTGCTACAGCAGCAGAAGACCACGGACATACAGTGATGACACAAAGGTTGGGGGTGTTGTGGATAGTGTGGAGTGTTGTCAGAGGTTACAGCGGGATATCGATAGGATACAAAACTGGGCTGAGAAGTTGCAGATGGAGTTCAACCCAGATAAGTGTGAAGTGGTTTATTTTGGTAGGTCAAATATGATGGCAGAATATAGTATTAATGGTAAGACTCTTGGCAGTGTGGAGGATCAGAGGGATCTTGGGGTCTGAGTTCACAGGAAGCTCAAAGTGTGGAGGAAAGAAAGACCGATGTAGAGCTGGTAAGCAGAGCTTACTCATGAGAATTCCAAACAGAACTTTGACGGCTCAGCCGAGCGACACCGTGAGACGTAACATTCTCAAAACTAAGACCCTGCAATTGGCACGAATCAGGATCCTGCTTAAATAATGCAATTAAGACTGGATCTCTGAGCCTATCAAAATAAACTGAACAAGTTTAAATAGAAAGCACAAGGATACTGCATTACTAAGAGAAAAACACAAGGAACTCTAAATGATTAATGACTGTCCTTAAACAACAATTAACTGATTCAGGTATTCTAAAAACCTTGGTGCCCAATGTTCTCAAGAACTGAAGAGCTCTTTACACTCTTCCTATCACACAGTTACCAGACAGCCTGTAGTACTTACACTGAGACCTGACCAATGTTGTATAAAGTTGGAGGTAACCTCCTTACTCTTAAATACACCACCTTCACTAACAGAAACCAGCATTGCATGTGACTTTGTAATTTTGTTACCTAGTTGGGTTGACAACTTCAAAGATCTTCACTCTTGTACACCAAGCTGGGTGTGGAACACAAGGAGAAAGTATCAGGAACTGCATTGCCTAGATTTTATAAGAATGAGAAGAGATCTCATTAGGTTGCGCTGAATTGTGAAAGAGCTTGATTGGTTAGAGTCAGGAAGGAAGCTAGGATATGGAGCAGAGTTTGAAGATGGGGTAGATCATTTAGGAAATGGGTGAGGAATGCCTTCACTCAGACATAATGAGCCTTTGGAATGATATATCCCAGGGGCTCGGTTATTGAATCTGTTTGAAACAGAGATCAATAAATTACTGGAAACTAAGGGAATTAAAGGATATAGTATTGAAAAATGTTAGAAGATCAGTCACAATCTTGATGGATGGCAGAGCCAGGCCGAAGGGACAATTGGCCGACTATGAGGATAGGCTGAGAGCACTAGGGCTTTTCTCTTTAGAGAGGAGGAGGAGGAAAGGCAATTTGTTAGATGATAAAAAAGCATAAATGGAGTGGACAGTCAGAGATGTTTTCCCTGGGAGGAAATGTCAAATACAAGGGGGCATCATTTCAATGCATTTGGAGGAAGATATAGAGGGGATGTCAGAGGTAAGTTTTTTTACATAGTGAGTGGTGGGATGGTGGTGGTGGAGTGAGTCATTAGGGGCATATAAAAAACTTAGATAGGTACTTGGACAAGTAGGTTAAAAGGTCGGCACAACATGGTGGGCCAAAGGGCCTGTACTGTGCTGTAATGTTCCAAGTTGTATGTTCTCTTCCCATTTATTTTATTCTTGGAACATTTGTCCTCCAAAATGTCTCTAAATTGTTTGGCAAAAGACTGTGACAAATTTCTGCAGTGGAGAGCATTTTAGCTGATTGCATCACTGTCTGATATGGAGGGGTTACTGCGCAGGATTGGAATCCATCATTAAGGACCCCCATCACCTAGGATCTGCCCTCTTCTCATTGCTACTAGCAAGGAGGAGGTGCGGGATTCTGAAGGCATGCACTCAGTGTTACAGGAACAGAATCTTCATTCCATCATCAGATTTCTGGATGGACAATGAACCATGAATGCTACCTCACAGCTTTCTTTTTTTGCTCTCTGTTTGCACTACAAGTTTAATTTAATTTTTTAAAATGTTTATATTTCTTATTGTAACTTATAATTTTTATTATGTATTGCAATGTTCTGCTGCCATAAAACACCATTTTTCACAACATATGTCAGTGATATTAAACCTGATTCTTCAGTCGGGTGTTAATGCTGAATCTCATGTGTCTGCTCAGGATAAAAATATTCCCTTCCCGCTCCTCTAAACCTCATACCAATTACAATCAATATAAATTTTCATCTCCTTACCGGCCACATTTGCCGTCCACATATTCTTATCATGACATCAGAATTACAGGATCAATTTTTACAGGGAAACATGACCCATAAATATTCTTACCATACAGTGGCAGAATCCTTGTGGCCAAAGACATACCAGTGTAGAACACACAATGTGATCTTGTTACGCTTTCCATTCTGTTTATACATTAACACGTGTAAATGGTACAATCTGTTCCTCTTAAAACAGATGTTTTTTATTCCTAGGTTTTTAAAAAGCATCATTTTTAAAATTGGAATGAGACATTTTGGAATTATTTCAGACAAGAAAACAAATTTGTTGAGCCAACCCTTTTAACCTACTCTAAGATTAATCTAACACTTTCTTCCCACATAACCCTCCATGTTTCTATCATCCACGTGCCTGTCTAAGAGTTTCCATTGGATGCTGCCTCCTGGCTGACCACATGATACACAAGCCAGGGTAGCACAATGTGGAGAGCAGGCTGTTGCCCACACTGTTGCCCACGGCTCCCTATGTCCATCCGGCTAATAAATCCAAAGGGATGGGAAGGACCAACACCGTTGGCACCAGCAGCGTCACAATGGTTGCCAATTCTCATTAAACTCAACATAGGGCTGCCCAGGGACTCCAGCTCCAGATCCTTCCTCGGGGTTTACTCCCAAAGCCTTCCCCATGAGTGAGTTTGGCCGCAAGGCAGTGGGGGTTCACAATCAGAATTTTCCTTCTCCTAGATGAGCTGTCAACCACGACAAATGGGTCTCTTAAAAGCCTCTAATGCCTCTACCAGTGCCCATGGCAGGGTGTCCATGCAGCCACCATCCTCTGTGTAAAAAATTTACCTCTTGTACGCCCCCATACTTTCCTCCAAACACCTTCCTGATATGCTTCCGGATATTAGCATGGTGGTGGGGTGGAGATACATCTCTACTAGAGGAGGTGTAAGGCACTCCTTCCCTCCACTAGCCTGCAGGTCACCCTTGGGCAAGGTGTAGCATCTGCTTAGACCCTCCCACCCCAAAATCAGGGTCATATGAAGCCATGGGAGCAGGTGGTGGATGGTCGTATGAGCAGCCTTTGCATATCACACGCCCTGGTTATGTGACCAGGCAGACAATCTCTGAATATTATAGATAATGGCTGGGTTCGCCTCTCTTGTAAAGACACTGCCCAGAAGAAGGCAAACCACTTCTGTAGAAAAATTTGCCAAGAACAATCATGGAAAGACCATGATCACCCAGGTCATATGACATGGTACATAATGAAAGTGATGATGATGACGACAATGATGGTATTAGCCATTTCTGCCCTGGGGAAATCTCTGGCTGTCACTCGATCTATATCTTGACTGGCACATTGAGTTCAAAGCTCGCTAATCCCCACACAACTAAAAGACTGTAAAACATAAGAGCTGAATTAGCCATTCAGCCCATCGAGTCTACTCCACCACTCCAACATGGCTGATTTGTTATCCTTCCCAACCCCATTCTCCTTCTCTCTGATGGCCTGACTGATCAAAAGCCTCCCAATTCCCACTGTAAATGTCCCCTTTGACTAGACAATGCATGGCAAAATCAAAAGTTATACCAACTCAGCAGATATCAGGGAGTGATTTGATGGTAATGAACTATTGCTGAGCTTTAAATGAGAACTGGAACCAGAAAAGCTACATTGCTGTGGCTTATGTCGGAACGTGTCTTGATGGCTCTCATGATGTTTTGCTGTAAGCTCAGTTACAAAGGTAACCACAAATAGACAAAGACAAAAGAAGATCAGATGGATGTTTCTGAGAATTATGTGCTGGATGCTGAGGCCGGTGGGGTGGTAGGTGAGGACAAGAGGAACCCTATCCCTGGTAGTGTGGCGGGAGGATGGGGTGAGAGCACATAATTCTCCAGAACTTCTGCCATCTCCAACGAGATCCCACCACCAAGCACATTTTCCCTCCCCACCCACCCCCCACTTTCTGTTTTCCACAGGGATCGCTCCCCACCCCACGGGTAAATGGACACCTTGTCCATTTGTCCTTCCCCACTGATCTCCCTCCTGGCACTTCCCCTTGCAAGCAGAACAAGTGCTTCACCTGCCCCTACACCTCCTCCCTCTCTACCATTCAGGGCCCCAAATAGTCCTTCCAGGTGAGGTGACACTTCACCTGTGAGTCTGCTGGGATCACTTACTGTGTCCAGTGCTCCCGGTGTGGCCTCCTGTATATTGCTGAGACCCGATGTAGATTGAGAGACCGTTTCGCTGAGCACCTTCATCCCTCCCCCTCCTGGTTTCACCTATCACCTTGTGTTTCTCTCTCTCCAGTCCCCCACCTTTTAAATCTACACCTCATCTTTTTTCCCCAGTCCTGAGGAAGGGTTTTGGCCTGAAATGTTGTCTGTACTTTTTTCCATGGATGCTGCCTGGCCTGCTGATTCCTGATTTGTCAAGAGATTCTGCAGATGCTGGAAATCCAGAGCAACACACACAAAATGCTGTTGGAACCCAGCAGGCCAGGCAGCATCTACGGAAATGAATAAACAGTTGAGACTTTGGGCTGAGACCCTTCATTTCCAATGTGATTTGAGGCAGATTGGGAAACGTGACGTCTATTTCACTCTTTGAGGCATGTCAATCCTTTAACAACCTGACTTGTTTCAGAAGTGTTACACCTTGAGCAATACTTCCCATCCTTAAGAAATTTGGCTGTTGATACTGTATTTTGCACCTTGGCCCTCGTTTGGCCACATTCATGTACGATTGAATGACAATTAAACTTGAATTGAACTTGCTTACAGAGGATGCCAGGATTGAACTCGAAAATCCAATGCGTCGAGCTGAAGAGAGGGAATTGAAACTATTGAAGACAGTGTGCTGAGTGGGAGTGACCGAGGGAGAAGGAGAGGGAGAGGTTTCCACAGGATGCTACAGCTCAGGGCTGACCAACCGAGGCTCACAGATCCCTCGGTTAGCGGTAGGGGTCCAGGGCATAGCAAAGGTCGGGATCCCCTGCTACAGATTGAGGAGCAGAAGTACATTGGAATGACGGAGTAGCACTGACAGACCAGCACCTTAGGAAACACTGAAACCAGCATCTCATAGAACCCTGACTGAGAGAGAAGCAGCTTGCACAGCGTAGGTAGCAAGAATCTGGGATGAGCTGGAGAGTACCAGGGCTGGGAAACCCATTTGACGTAAGGAGATCATTGGAAGATTCAGGCCTGGAGGTGACAGGTATTCATGAGAGTAAAGTACAAAGTTCAAAGTTCACGTATGTCATGTCACCACATACAAGCTGAAGTTCATTTTTCATGTGGATATCCACAGTAAATAGAAAGAAACACAATAGAATTAATGAAAAACTCACCTAACAGACAAACAACCAACATGTAAAAGAAAAAAAAGTGTGCCGGTACAAAAATAACAAAATAGAAATAATTAAAAAAATAATTAGGCAATAAATATTGAGAACACGAGCTGGAGAGTCCTTGAAAGTGAGTCCATAGGTTGTGGGAACAGTGATGGGGCAAGTGAAGCTGAGTAAAGTTTTCCCCTCTGGTTCAAGAGCCTGATGGTTGAGGGATGATAATTGTTCCATTACTGATATCAAAACATAATTACTGATAGGAAATGGACTGAGCAACCAGATTCAGATTCATTTATTTATTAGATGTACATCGAAACATAGAGGGAAATGTGTCATTTGCTTTAACAACCAACATGCAGGAAGCTTTGAGGAAACTATGGGAGAGGAGGTTAGTTCACCAGTAGAGCAAGTAAGTAGACAGTGTGTGAGGGAGGAAAGGTAGGTGATGGAGAAGGGATGCGCTCAGCCCGAAGATGTAGGGGAGAAGAAAGAAAAGGATAATAAATTTGAATGCATTGTTAGGGATGAAAAGAGAGGAGGAGGTGGAGAGTATCTTAAATGTATCTATTTTAATGCTAGGAGCATTGTAAGAAAGGTGGATGAGCTTAAAGCGTGGATTGATACCTGGAATTATGATGTTGTAGCTATTAGTGAAACATGGTTGCAGGAAGGGTGTGATTGGCAACTAAATATTCCTGGATTTAGTTGCTTCAGGTGTGATAGAGTAGGAGGGGCCAGAGGAGGAGGTGTTGCATTGCTTGTCCGAGAAAATCTTATGGCGGTGCTTTGGAAGGATAGATTAGAGAGCTCCTCTAGGGAGGCTATTTGGGTGGAATTGAGGCATGGGAAAGGTGTAGTAACACTGATAGGAGTGTATTATAGGCCACCTAATGGGGAGCGTGAGTTGGAAGAGCAAATGTGTAAGGAGATAGCAGATATTTGTAGTAAACACAAGGTGGTGATTGTGGGAGATTTTAATTTTCCACACATAGATTGGAAAGCTCATTCTGTAAAAGGGCTGGATGGTTTAGAGTTTGTGAAATGTGTGCAGGATAGTTTTTTGCAACAATACATAGAAGTACCAACTAGAGATGGGGCAGTGTTGGATCTCCTGTTAGGGAATGCGATAGGTCAGCTGACAGATGTATGTGTTGGGGAGCACTTCGGGTCCAGTGATCACAATAGCATTAGCTTCAATATAATTATGGAGAAGGACAGGACTGGACCTAGAGTTGAGATTTTTGATTGGAGAAAGGCTAACTTTGAGGAGATGCGCAGGGATTTAGAGAGAGTGGATTGGGTCAAGTTGTTTTATGGGAAGGATGTAATAGAGAAATGGAGGTCTTTAAGGGTGAAATTATGAGGGTACAGAATCTTTATGTTCCTGTTAGGTTGAAAGGAAAGGTTAAAGGTTTGAAAGCGCCATGGTTTTCAAGGGATATTAGAAACTTGGTTCGGAAAAAGAGGGATGTCTACAATAGATATAGGCAGCATGGAGTAAAGGAATTGCTCGAGGAATATAAAGAATGTAAAAGGAATCTTAAGAAAGAGATTAGAAAAGCTAAAAGAAGATATGAGTTTGGTTTGGCAAATAAGGTGGAAGTAAATCCGAAAGGTTTCTACAGTTATATTAAAAGCAAGAGGATAGTGAGGGATAAAATTGGTCCCTTAGAGAATCAGGGTGGTCAGCTATGTGTGGAGCCGAGGGAGATGGGAGAGATTTTGAACGATTTCTTCTCTTCGGTATTCACTAAGGAGAAGGATATTGAATTGTGTAAGGTGTGGGAAACAAGTAAGGAAGTTATGGAACCTATGACAATTAAAGAGGTGGAAGTACTGGCGCTTTTAAGAAATTTAAAAGTGGATAAATCTCCAGGTCCTGACAGGATATTCCCCAGGACCTTGAGGGAAATTTGTGTAGAGATAGCAGGAGCTCTGACGGAGATCTTTCAGATGTCATTAGAAATGGGGATTGTGCCGGAGGATTGGCGTATTGCTCATGTGGTTCCATTGTTTAAAAAGGGTTCTAGAAGTAAGCCTAGCAATTATAGACCTGTCAGTTTGACATCAGTGGTGGGTAAATTAATGGAAAGTATTCTTAGAGATAGTATTTATAATTATCTGGATAGACAGGATCTGATTAGGAGTAGCCAGCATGGATTTGTGCGTGGAAGGTCATGTTTGACAAACCTTATTGAATTTTTTGAAGAAGTTACGAGGAATGTTGACGAGGGTAAGGCAGTGGATGTAGTCTATATGGACTTCAGCAAGGCCTTTGACAAAGTTCCACATGGAAGGTTAGTTAAGAAGGTTCAGTCGTTAGGTATTAATGCTGGAGTAATAAAATGGATTCAACAGTGGCTAGATGGGAGATGCCAGAGAGTAGTGGTGGATAATTATTTATCGGGATGGAGGCCGGTGACTAGCGGGGTGCCTCAGGGATCTGTTTTGGGCCCAATGTTGTTTGTAATATACATAAATGATCTGGATGATGGGGTGGTAAATTGGAGTAGTAAGTATGCCGATGATACTAAGGTAGGAGGTGTTGTGGATAATGAGGTGGGTTTTCAAAGCTTGCAGGGAGATTTATGCCGGTTAGAAGAATGGGCTGAACGTTGGCAGATGGAGTTTAACGCTGAGAAGTGTGAGGTTCTACATTTTGGCAGGAATAATCCAAATAGAACATACAGGGTAAATGGTAGGGCATTGAGGAATGCAGTGGAACAGAGAGATCTAGGAATAACAGTGCATAGTTCCCTGAAGGTGGAGTCTCATTTAGATAGGGTGGTGAAGAAGGCTTTTGGAACGCTGGCCTTTATAAATCAGAGCATTGAGTACAGAAGTTGAGATGTAATGTTAAAATTGTACAAGGCATTGGTAAGGCCAAATTTGGAATATTGTGTACAGTTCTGGTCACCGAATTATAGGAAAGATATCAATAAATTAGAGAGAGTGCAGAGACGATTTACTAGGATGTTACTTGGGTTTCAGCACTTAAATTACAGAGAAAGGTTGAACAAGTTAGGTCTCTATTCATTGGAGCGTAGAAGGTTGAGGGGGGATTTGATCGAGATATTTAAAATTTTGAGAGGGATAGATAGAGTTGACGTGAATAGGCTGTTTCCATTGAGAGTAGGGGAGATTCAAACGAGAGGACATGATTTGAGAGTTAAGGGGCAAAAGTTTAAGGGAAACACGAGGGGGTATTTCTTTACTCAGAGAGTGATAGCTGTGTGGAATGAGCTTCCTGTAGAAGTAGTAGAGGCCAGTTCAGTTGTGTCATTTAAGGTAAAATTGGATAGGTATATGGACAGGAAAGGAGTGGAGGGTTATGGGCTGAGTGGGGGTAGGTGGGACTAGGTGAGATTAAGAGTTCGGCATGGACTAGGAGGGCCGGAATGGCCTGTTTCCGTGCTGTGATTATTATATGGTTATATGCCCAAGGATGTAATGGGAGGAGCCCATGTAGGGGGAGATAGGGGTTAATCATGGGAAAATAAAACAGTCAAGAAAATGGGAAGAAGGCAGGAGAATGGTGTTGAGAGGGATAATAAATCAGCCGTGATGGAATGGTGGAGCAGACTCGATGGGCTGAATGGCTTAATTCAGCTCCTATATCTTCTGGTCTAAAATAGAGTCTATGTCAAATCTGCGTGGACCCCAGGCTGGGGTTTAAAACGTGGCCTATCGAGTCTGCTCTGCCATTCAATCGTGGATGATTTATTTTCTCTCTGAACGGTGTTCTTCTACCTTCTTCCTGTATCTGTACATATGCTTCAATAAACTAAATAAAAATGATAAATTGATGGCTCAAACCAATGGGGCTCTACTTCAGTAGCTCTCTTTTAGGTATAATAGTCAGAATGGCTGCTGAATCAACTTCATTAGATACACTGTGGTCACTATTTATTGCCTGTAGTGTTATAACCCGCAGCACAACAAGGCCACGTTTTACACAAGACTGGAGAACTGAAAGAACCATCACAACTTGTTTTTATTTAGGCTCCTTGACTATTCTTCATCTGAGCAGATGGATTTTTATGAGTTCTGGAGTGTTGTTTCTTCAGTTATTTAGTACTGTGTCACTTTATCGTCGTCTAGCCACAGTATTACTGTCTGGAGTAATTTATTTTCTAGCCTTTATTTCCAGGAGCTTTTTCTTTCCTAAGCTGTTCCAAATAACATTTGTTTTTTTTTTGGCAAGCTGCAGATATTATGGATTTCCTTCATTTCTGAGTTATTGCTTTTGGATCTTTTGAAACCATACATTTAAAATAACTGATTAATGATTATTTAACTCAGGATTTTTTTGTTAAGAACTGCCAGATATGATATTGTTTTGATGTATGAGTATGTGAATTCAGCGAGAAGTATTCATCATTACAGAGAAAAGAACTGCTGTAAAGATTTCTGACAATGTTAATGTGTTTGTATGAATGAGACTATAGGGACGGAGGTTAGCTTTTCCACCATCAAATGAGATTGTGGCTGAACCAAGAACACATCCACTCCTTCCACAAAAAAGCAGAATGTCCTCATGGCCAACCATTTTAATTCCTATTCTTAATCTCATTCCAATATGTCAGTCCATGGCTTTTTGTTCTGCCACGATGAGGCCACTCTCAGGTTGGAGGAACAACACTTCATATTCCATCTAGGTAGCCTCCAACCTGATACCATGAATATCGATTTCTCCAACTTCCAGTAATTTTATCCCCCTCCGTCTTCCCTCTTCTTCAAATTTCCACATTGGCCCCTTACCTCTTCCCATTACTTGCCTATTATCTCCCACGATGCCCCCCCCCCCTCTGCAATGGTCCACTCTCCTCTCCTATCGGTTTTCTTCTTCTTCAGCCCACTATCTCTTCCATGTTTTCTTCCTATCACCTCCTAGCTTCTTACTTCATTCTCCTCCCCCACTAACCTGGCTTCACCTATCACCTTCCAGCTTTCCCTACCCCCCATTTTTTATGCTGGCTTCTTCCTCCTCCTTTTCCAGTCTTTAGCTTGAAACATTGACTGTTTATTCATTTCCATAGATGCTGCGTGACCTGCTGAGTTCCTCCAGCATTTTGTGTAAATAACAACAACATTTGATCTCCCCTCTTACTTGCTAGTTTATGTTAAAAAAAAACTATCGATCTCAGAGCGACTCAGACTCAAGAGTCAGGCCAAATTTGTGAGAAATGAATTAGTCAACTTTTGAATTGGACACCCAGCCATGACGTTTTTGATTTGTGTAAGAGTTGGACTATATGTTCTTATGAACGATCTCCATTTCTGGGCTACAATATTCTGTCTTCTGTGAAATGTTCACTGTGTTATGCATGTCACCTAAAACTCTGACAGGCTTGTACAGCTGCCCAGTGGATAGTGTTCAGTCTCATTGTAAGACAGCCTTGCATGATAACACCCACAGAAAGTGGTAGACATGTGGTGAACTATATATACCTGTCTGGGCTGCTCTTGTGGCTCCTCCCACAGACCCCTGCTGACTGCTCCTGTGGCTCCTCCCACAGACCCCTGCTGACAGCTCCTGTGGCTCCTCCCACAGACCCCTGCTGACTGCTCCTGTGGCTCCTCCCACAGACCCCTGCTGACAGCTCCTGTGGCTCCTCCCACAGACCCCTGCTGACAGCTCCTGTGGCTCCTCCCACAGACCCCTGCTGACTGCTCCTGTGGCTCCTCCCACAGACCCCCTGCTGACTGCTCCTGTGGCTCCTCCCACAGACCCCCTGCTGACTGCTCCTGTGGCTCCTCCCACAGACCCCTGCTGACTGCTCCTGTGGCTCCTCCCACAGACCCCTGCTGACTGCTCCTGTGGCTCCTCCCACAGACCCCTGCTGACTGCTCCTGTGGCTCCTCCCACAGACCCCTGCTGACTGCTTCTGTGGCTCCTCCCACAGACCCCTGCTGACAGCTCCTGTGGCTCCTCCCACAGACCCCTGCTGACTCCTCCTGTGGCTCCTCCCACAGACCCTGCTGACTGCTCCTGTGGCTCCTCCCACAGACCCCCTGCTGACTGCTCCTGTGGCTCCTCCCACAGACCCCTGCTGACAGCTCCTGTGGCTCCTCCCACAGACCCCTGCTGACAGCTCCTGTGGCTCCTCCCACAGACCCCTGCTGACTGCTCCTGTGGCTCCTCCCACAGACCCCCTGCTGACTGCTCCTGTGGCTCCTCCCACAGACCCCCTGCTGACTGCTCCTGTGGCTCCTCCCACAGACCCCTGCTGACTGCTCCTGTGGCTCCTCCCACAGACCCCTGCTGACTGCTCCTGTGGCTCCTCCCACAGACCCCTGCTGACTGCTCCTGTGGCTCCTCCCACAGACCCCTGCTGACTGCTTCTGTGGCTCCTCCCACAGACCCCTGCTGACAGCTCCTGTGGCTCCTCCCACAGACCCCTGCTGACTCCTCCTGTGGCTCCTCCCACAGACCCCCGCTGACTGCTCCTGTGGCTCCTCCCACAGACCCCTGCTGACTGCTCCTGTGGCTCCTCCCACAGACCCCTGTATAAAGGCGATTGAGGCCTGATGCCCGGCCTCATTCTCCAGGATGTAGTGTTGTTCATTCTTCCAGTCAATAAAAGCCGATATCTTGTTTCTTACATCTCAGAGTGAGTTATTGATGGTGCATCAAGACACAACCCAGTGCATCAGTCCATCATGGGCATGTCCCTCCACACCATTGCATATATCTTTGTTTTTGTATTTTACTTATTTATTTATTGAGCTACAGCACGGAATTGGCCCTTTTGGTCCTTGGAGCTGATCCGCCCAGCATTCCCCCGATTGAATCCTCGCCCAATCACAGGACAACATACAATGATCAATTAGCCTACCAATAAGTGTGTCTTTGGACTGTGGGAGGAAACTGGAGCACCCAGAGGAAACCCACATGGTCACAGAAAGAATATACAAATTCTTTACAGACAGTGGCAGGAATTATTCCTGGGTCACTGGTACTGTAAAGTGTTGTGCTAGTCACTACACTATCACGCGGCCCTTATTTGGAGGTGGCAACTAGAAAAGAGCACCCACCATCAATGGCTCCACCATCCAGGCCATGCTCTCTTCTCACTACTACCATCAGGCAGGGGGTACAAGAGGCTTGGATTTCACACCAGGTTCAGGAACAGTTACCACTCTACAACCATCACTCTGACCCAGCACGGACAACTTCACTCACCTCAATTCTGAACTGGCTCCACCATCTACAGGCTCACTTTCAAAGATTCGGCAACTCATGTTCTCAGTATTATTTATTTTTTATTTGTACAAATATCACCCCAGGACAACTTCAAAGTAAATTTATCATCAAAGTACATATGTGTCACCATATACAAACTTGAGATTCATTTTCTTGCAGGCATTCACAGTGAATGCAAGAAGCACAATAGAATCAATGAAAGGCCACACCGAACAGGACAGACAAACAAAAGATATGCAAAAGATGACAAAGTCTGCAAATACAAGAAAAGACAGAAATACTAATAATAAAATATTTAATAAACAATAAATATTGAGAACAGGAGATGAAGAGGCCTTGAAAGTGAGTCCATAGGTTGTAGGAACAACAAAGTGATTGAGTAAGTGAAGCTGTCCCCTTTGGTTTAGGAGCCTGATGGCTGATGGAATATGAACACAGAACAGGTCTCTGATGGTTGGGGTTATTGGAATACTGCCTGTTTTCCACACAGTTGTCAAATAGGAAACTCCTTCGTATGTAGGGAACTTTAAAAAACTCCACTCTGAGAGTGCATCCTACGAGGTTATGAGTGGGAAGTACAGTTCCTGTCCTATGGTCAAAGAATATACTTCATATCCACCAATCCCGATAGTTGCTAAATCCCACATGAGAGGGTTACTAATGAGAATCATCCCCACCACAGATCCACGGAGATGTACTTAATTGGTACAAAGCTCTTCAAATGAAAAACAAACATGCATAAATCAAAGAAGATTTATTAGCTACAACTGCTGAGATACAGCTGGCTGTCAGTGCTTGTTTAAACCTTTTAGCTGTCGGAACTGGCAGTTGCTGTTTATTTTTTTAAATTTATTTAGAGATACAAGGCGGAACAGGCTTCTTCCGGCCCCTCCAGCCATGCCTCCCAACAGCCCCCGGTTGAACTCTAGCATAGTCATGGGACAATTTACGATGACCAATTAACTTACTAACTGGATTGGATTGTGGGAATAAACCAGAGCTTTCAGAGAAAATCCACACGTTCCACGGGGAGGTCGTAAAAACTTCTTGCAGAGGACGCCGGGATTGAATGTCCTGAGCTGTAATAGCTGTTGGAAGGATATATCTCTCCAAGTTGTCTCAGGAATTACTTGGAAGCTGAGAAGAACCACTCCCAGTAGCATGGCACAGCCACACTCCCACCCATCTAGCTCACAGGTTCCTTGAAAAGAGTGCGCATGGCTTCATGTGACCCTGACCAGCCCGTGGCGGGGGGATGGTGGTTAAGCAGGTGCTACTCCTTGCCCAAGGGTGATCTACAGGCTAGTGGAGGGAAGGAGCGCCTTACACCTCTGGTAAAGGCATAGCTCCACTCTCCAACCTGTTCATGAACATTACCTCACTTTCTCCACTACACACACACAGACATATATACATACCCACATACTTCTTATTGGAACTTACAGTTTTTATTGCTTATTACAATGTACCGCTGCTGCAAAAATATAAATTTCACAGCACATAACAACGATATTAAACCTGATTCTGAGCCTGATTTTGATGCTTTGATCTTAACGGGATCTCACTGAGCAAACTGGTACCTGCACAACTGCAGTCCAAATCACAAATATCAATTAGCATTATGGTTATTATTGAGAGAGTAATTTCGTCCATTGGGCAAGGCAACCCCGGAAACTTCGTCACTGCAGTAACCTGCAAGGTTTCTTCTGGCACCATGCACTTTGGTAGAAGAATACAAGTGTGAACTATTTTTTAGATGGGGATAAAATTCAAAAATCTGAGGTGCAAAAGGACTGCACTTAAAGTGTTGTGAGCAGATTCAGGCCCTTTATCTGAGAGAGGATGTGCTGGCATGGGGGTCCAGAGGCAGTTAACGAAAATTATTCTGGGAATGAAAGGGTTAACTTATGAGGAGTCTTTGATAGCTCTAGGCCTGTACTCAGTCTCAAAAGAATGACAGTAGATCTTTTTGAAATCTTTTGATTGTTAGATAGAGTGGATAAGGAGAGGATATTTCCTATATTCTTTATAGTTCCCTGATTATCTTCAAAGTCAAAGTTCCGGTAGCATAGCAGTTAGCATGACACTATTTACAGCTCAGGCCATTCAAGTTTATTTATTTATTGAGTTACAGTGCGGAATAGGCCCTCCACCTAGCATCACCTAGCCTAACCCAAACCTAATGAGAGGACGATGACCAATTAACCCCCTCAACCAATACATTTTTAGATTGTGGGAGGAAACTGGACCGTACAAACTCCTTACAGACAGTGGCAGGAATTGAACCTGGGTAACCTGTACTGTAAAGCATTGTGCTAACCACTATGCTATTGTGCCATACATTAATAAGTTTAGAGTTCAATTCTGGTGCCTTCTGTAAGCAAGTTTGTATGTTCAGTCCTATGACTGTGTGGGTTTCCTCTCACAGTCCGAAGACGTATTGGTTAGTAGGGTAATTGGTCATTGTAAATTGTCACGTGATTAGAATAGGATTAAATTGGCATGGCTCAAAGGGCCAGTTGTGTGTTGTAACTGTAAGTAAATAAAACAAAATTGTTATCAGTCAGTATGTATGTCAATATGAAATACCTTGAGATTCATTTCCTTGCAGCTATGTACAGGAAAATAAATACAAAAGAAATTCATACATAAGCCAAGACTGACAAGCAATCAATGTGCAAAAGGGGACAAATTTTGCAAGTTATAATAAATAAACAAACAAACAAATAATACTGAGAACATGAGTTGTAGAGTCCTTGAAAGTGAGTCTGTAAATTATGGAATCAGTTCAGCATCGAAGTGAGTGAAGTTATCCACACTCATTCAGGAACCTGATTATTTAAATTTACATACCGTCAATTAGAACATTACAACATAGAACATAGCACAATACAGCACAGGAAAAGACCCTCATTAAATTAGTAATCAAATGGCCATCTAAACTAATTCTTTCTGCCTGCACAATGTCCATATCCTTCTATTTTCCTCACATTCATTTGCCTATCTAAACGTTTCTTAAAAGTCCCTAATGTTTCTCCTTCTGCCACCACCCCAGGCAGTGCAGTCCAGGCACCCACCACCCTCTGCTTTAAAAAAACTTGCCCTTCACATCTCATTTTAAATTAAACCCTCTCATCTTCAATGCATGCACTCCAGTATTAGACATGCCAACCCTTGGAAAAAGCTACTGTCCGGCTGGCAGGATTGCAATAGCATAAAAGGAAGAGATGCCTACCCAAGGAGAACCGCAGATGGATAGTAATTGCTGACCTTCCTGGCAACGTTTATATCCATTGAAACAATTCAATCTCCCAACAGGAGCTCTAGTCTGTGATCTTTCAGCAGTAACAACCTGGCAGTGGACAATGCCTTGTCTTGCAGCCACTCCACTGCCAACACATAGTTATCTCATTGTAAACTTGAAAGGCCATGTGGTGTTAATAATAATTATTAGTGGTCCAGTTAATGCATTGATGCACCATCAATAAATCTCGGAGACGTGAGTTAAGGTAGGCTTTTATTGGCTGGAAGAAAGCACAAGCAGCAAGCGACCACCACAACATCCTGGAGACTGAGGAAGGGTCTGTGCCTCCAATTGCCTTTATACCGGGGTCTGTGGGAGGAGCCACAGGAGCAGTCAGTGGGGGGGGGGGGCGGGGGGTGTGTCCAGACAGGTATATGTAGTTCACCACTTGCATGAAGCTAGAAAGTTCCGTTTCCTCACAATGAAGCTGGAGTGGGCCCTCAAGGTTCAAAGGTCAAAGATGAATTTTATTCACCATATATTGTACATTTTGCATCTGGTTAGTCAGGGCAGCTGCTTTTTTGAGGCAACTCTTTAAGAACAAGAACAAATTGAGAAAATAGTTGGGATTTCCCTTGTTTATTTGGGACACCATGCCTCTTAATTGGGACAGTCGACTGCTGCCGCACAATTTCTAATTAGCATCAGCTTTGTGCATGCCACGTTGCCTTTGGACACCACACCATGCTTAGAGTGAACAGTTTAAAAATGTTTAAGTTGCATATGTTTGTGTGATTTTTGTTTGATAGTTGGTGTGAAATAAGCAGTAAGGCAATTCAGAACGGTTTTGTTCTATGCAGGTTTCTAGTGTTCTGGCTCGGAGATACCAGAAACAGCCGGAGTGATTTCACTTCTTCAAAAAGTTAGGGACTACAAAGAATTTGAAGGTATTGACAATCATATCCTGATTTAGAGGATGCAATATCTGATAGCATTGTCTAAAGGCAGTTGATTACGTATATGCATTAGGTGTCTCTGCTGATTTTCATCATAGCATACCTTGGATGAATTCCCTTGTTGATAACTATACAGAACTTATTATTACTATTTTATTGAACTGTAGTACTATTGGTAGTGTTCTCATTGGTTCTGCATTTTACTTAAATACAGAATTTGTTACCCAATCTGTCTTTTTAATATCTTTTTAACTATTTCCATGAAACTTCAGCTAACTGGGGCAGCCACTTAATTGAGGCAAAATGTACTGGTCCTGATGTGTTCCAGTTAACTGGAATCTACTGTATTAGAACTTTGCTGTATTGTGTTAGTGAGGATGTGACATGCAAGGGTCTTGCACTATATATGTGTGTTTTTGCGTGACTTTTTTTTGCCCGCTATTTTGAATGTACTGTGTTGTTTTGCACCTTGGCTCAGAGGAACACTGTTGTTTCGTTCAGCTGTATGGTTGAAGACTGTTGTCATCATTGGGGCAAAGAAGACATTGACGAAATGGATTAAATTTAAATACAGAGAATTCCAGTTAATTGGACGAGTACATTTTGCCCCAATTAAGTGGTTGCCCCAGTTAGCCGAAAGTTTCATGGATATAGTTAAAAATACGATAAAGACAAACTATTATTTAACTGAGTAACATGTTATGTATTTAAGTGAAATGCAAAACACATTAAAAGCCTACCAAGGTTACGACAGTACTGTGAAAGAGTGTTTTAGTTCCTTTTATTTATTGATGGATGAACTCATCCTGTGTATGTTGCCATATTCTGAACAAAGTCAGTGCAGATAATGGACTGCTTCACACAATGCTTCCAATGATTGAATTCTCCAAATCTTCATTTTCCTTGCAACATTCAAGATGATTATAGATATCTTCAAATTCATCATAGTCCAAAATTGTTGAAGTAGTGAAATTATTTCATTTTCACTTCCAGCTGTTTCTAACATATCCAACTCTGAATGCTAGAAAACAGTGAGCAGAACTGTTCTGAATTGTCTTACTGCTTATCTCTCGCCAACTATCAGTGACAAAAATATTACTGCTTTTTAAACAAATATACATGATTGATGCCACTTAGAAATAGTTCACTCTCAGCATGGCAACACAAGTACAAGTGACTGATGCTAGTTTGAAACTGTTTAGTGGCGCAGACTCCCAAATAAATAAGGGTAATCTCGACTATTTTCTCAATCAGGTTTTGCTCTCCTGAACTCTTCGAGCGTTGTCCCAAATAAGCAGCTGCCCCAATGAACCGATGGCTCAATTAATTGGAATCCCCTGTACAGCAGGGCAGGTGCTGTGGGATCCAATGGAAAACATTAGGACCAAGGTGACCATACAGTGAGATTCTCAGATTCAAGATGATTCACAATGTGTTTGATGAGTAGCACCTACAATGTTCCGCAGGACCTCAGCAAGTCAGGTGGCATCTATGGAAAATTACAGAGACAACGTTTCAGATCAAAACCCTTCATCAGGACTGGAAAGGAAGGGTGAAGGTGGAATAAGTGGGTAGTGGGAGAGAAAGGAGGACAAGCTGGCAGGTAATAGGTGAGACCAGGTGAGGGGGGGGGGTGAAAGCTGGGTGGTCATAGATGAAAGAGCAAAGGGCTGAAGAAGGAGGGATGTGACAGGGGAGCAGAGTGCACTATGGAAGAAAGGAAAGGATCAGGGGCACCAGAGGAAGGTGGTGGGCAGGTGAGGAGAGGGGAGCCAGAAAGGAGAATGGAAAAAGAGGGAAGTTGATGGAGGAGGCTTTGACTACTTTGATCCATTTCTTCCTCAACATTACTAAAACAAGCTGCCTGACCATAAATTTCAGAGCAGCTCTGGGAATTTACAATCCTGGACCAGTTAACAAGGGAACTCAGAAATGTAACACGGCTACAACGAACCTTGTACGTGAAATGGAAAATACAGTCCATGAAGCAGATAATAGCTGGCAGCTAATTAGACAACTGGGATTAATGTAGCGATCTTTCATTTGTTACATTTAGTAATGTCAATGAACATCAAGTAAATAAATAAACAAATATTCGGAAAGGAGAGCCAAAGACGACGAAAAGAGAAACATTAAAGACAAGGAATGCTGAAGATGCATGAAATAGGAAGCAACTCACATAACACGCTGGAAGAACTCCGCAACACGACACTTTAGAGGAACTCCGCAACACGACACATAAGAGGAACTCAGCAACACGACACGTTAGAGGAACTCAGCAACACGACACGTTAGAGAAATTCAGCAACACGACACGTTAGACGAACTCAGCAACATGACTCGTTAGAGGAACTCAGCAACACGACACGTTAGAGGAACTCAGCAACACGACACTTTAGAGGAACTCCGCAACACGACACATAAGAGGAACTCAGCAACACGACACGTTAGAGGAACTCAGCAACACGACACGTTAGAGAAATTCAGCAACACGACACGTTAGACGAACTCAGCAACACGACACGATAGACGAACTCAGCAACACGACTCGTTAGAAGAACTCAGCAACACGAAACGTTAGAGGAACTCAGCAACACGACTCGTTAGAGGAACTGAGCAACACGACTCGTTAGAGGAACTCAGCAACACGACACGTTAGAGGAACTCAGCAACACGACTCGTTAGAGGAACTCAGCAACACGACACGTTGGAGGATCTCAGCAACACGACTCGTTAGAGAAACTCAGCAACACGACACGTTAGAGGAACTCAGCAACACGACACGTTGGAAGATCTCAGCAACACGACAAGTTAGAGGAAATCAGCAACACGACAAGCCGGAGGAACTCAGCAACACGAGAAGCCGGAGGAACTCAGCAACACGACAGGCTGGAGGAACTCAACAACACGACTTGTTAGAGGAACTCAGCAACACGACACGTTAGAGGAACTCAGCAACACGACACGTTAGAGGAACTCAGCAACACGACTCGTTAGAGGAACTCAGCAACACGACACACCGGAGGAATTCAGCAACACGACACGTTAGAGGAACTCAGCAACACGACACGTTAGAGGAACTCAGCAACACGACACGTTAGAGGAACTCAGCAACACGACTCGTTAGAGGAACTCAGCAACACAACACACCGGAGGAACTCAGCAACATGACACGTTAGAGGAACTCAAGAACATGACTCGTTAGAGGAACTCAAGAACACGACATGTTAGAGGAATTCAGCAACACCACACACCGGAGGAACTCAGCAACACGACTCATTAGAGGAACTCAGCAACTCGACATGTTAGAGGAACTCAGCAACACGACATGTTAGAGGAACTCAGCAACACGACTCGTTAGAGGAACTCAGCAACACGACTCGTTAGAGGAACTCAGCAACACGACTAGTTAGAGGTACTCATCAACAAGACTCGTTACAGGAACTCAGCAACACGACACGCCTGATGAATTCAATAACACGACACGTTAGAGGAACTCAGCAAAACGACACGTTAGAGGAACTCAAGAATACGACATGTTAGAGGAACTCAGCAACACAACACACCGGAGAAACTGAGCAAAACGACACGCTGGAGGAACTCAACAACACGATTTGTTAGAGGAACTCAGCAACACAACACGTTAGAGGAAGTCAGCAACACGGCACGTTGGAGGAACTCAGCAACACGACATGTTAGAGGAACTCAGCAACACGACACATTAGAGGAACTCAGTAACACGACACGTTACAGGAACTCAGCAACACGACACGTTAGAGGAACTCAGCAACACGACACGTTAGAGGTACTCAGCAACAAGACTCGTTACAGGAACTCAGTAACACGACACGTTAGAGGAACTCAAGAACACGACATGTTAGAGGAACTCAGCAACACGACTCGTTAGAGGAACTCAGCAACTTGATATGTTAGAGGAACTCAGCAACACGTCATGTTAGAGGAACTCAGCAACACGACACGTGAGAGGAACTCAAGAACACGACACGAGAGAGGAACTCAAGAACACGACATGTTAGAGGAACTCAGCAACACCACACACCGGAGGAACTCAGCAACACGACTCATTAGAGGAACTCAGCAACTCGACATGTTAGAGGAACTCAGCAACACGACATGTTAGAGGAACTCAGCAACACGACTCGTTAGAGGAACTCGGCAACACGACTCGTTAGAGGAACTCAGCAACACGACTCGTTAGAGGAACTCAGCAACACGACACGTTACAGGAACTCAGCAACACGACACATTAGAGGAACTCAGTAACACGACACGTTAGAGGAACTCAAGAACACGACATGTTAGAGGAACTCAGCAACACAACACACCGGAGAAACTCAGCAACACGACACGTTAGAGGAACTCAGCAAAACAACACGTTAGAGGAACTCAAGAACACGACATGTTAGAGGAACTCAGCAACACAACACACCGGAGAAACTCAGCAAAACAACACGCTGGAGGAACTCAACAACACGACTTGTTAGAGGAACTCAGCAACACAACACGTTAGAGGAAATCAGCAACATTACTATTTAGAGGAACTCAGCATCACGACTATTTAGAGGAACTCAGCATCACGACATGCCAGAGGAACTCAGCAACACGAAACGTTAGAGGAACTCAGCAACACGACATGTTAGAGGAACTCAGCAAAACGACTCGTTAGAGGAACTCGGCAACACGACTCGTTAGAGGAACTCAGCAACACGACACGTTAAAGGAACTCAGCAACACGACACATTAGAGGAACTCAGTAACACGACACGTTACAGGAACTCAGCAACACGACACGTTAGAGGAACTCAGCAACACGACACGTTAGAGGTACTCAGCAAAAAGACTCGTTACAGGAACTCAGTAACACGACACGTTAGAGGAACTCAAGAACACGACATGTTAGAGGAACTCAGCAAAACGACTCGTTAGAGGAACTCAGCAACACGACTCGTTAGAGGAACTCAGCAACTTGATATGTTAGAGGAACTCAGCAACACGTCATGTTAGAGGAACTTAGCAACACGACACGTGAGAGGAACTCAAGAACACGACACGTTAGAGGAACTCAAGAACACGACATGTTAGAGGAACTCAGCAACACCACACACCGGAGGAACTCAGCAACACGATTCATTAGAGGAACTCAGCAACTCGACATGTTAGAGGAACTCAGCAACACGACATGTTAGAGGAACTCAGCAACACGACTCGTTAGAGGAACTCGGCAACACGACTCGTTAGAGGAACTCGGCAACACGACTCGTCAGAGGAACTCAGCAACACGACACGTTAAAGGAACTCAGCAAAACGACACATTAGAGGAACTCAGTAACACGACACGTTAGAGGAACTCAAGAACACGACATGTTAGAGGAACTCAGCAACACAACACACCGGAGAAACTCAGCAACACGACACGTTAGAGGAACTCAGCAAAACGACACGTTAGAGGAACTCAAGAACACGACATGTTAGAGGAACTCAGCAACACAACACACTGGAGAAACTCAGCAAAACGACACGCTGGAGGAACTCAACAACACGACTTGTTAGAGGAACTCAGCAACACAACACGTTAGAGGAACTCAGCAACACGGCACGTTGGAGGAACTCAGCAACACGACACGTTAGAGGAAATCAGCAACACGACTATTTAGAGGAACTCAGCAACATTACTATTTAGAGGAACTCAGCATCACGACTATTTAGAGGAACTCAGCATCACGACATGCCAGAGGAACTCAGCAACACGAAACGTTAGAGGAACTCAGCAACATGACTCGTTAGAGGTACTCAGTAACAAGACTCGTTAGATAGATAGATAGATAGATAGATACTTTATTCATCCCCATGGGGAAATTCAACTTTTTTCCAATGTCCCATACACTTGTTGTAGCATAACTAATTACATACAATACTTAACTCAGTAAAAAAATATTATATGCATCTAAGTCACTATCTCAAAAAGCATTAATAATAGCTTTTAAAAAGTTCTTTAGTCCTGGCGGTAGAATTGTAAAGCCTAATGGCATTGGGGAGTATTGACCTCTTCATCCTGTCTGAGGAGCATTGCATCGATAGTAACCTGTCGCTGAAACTGCTTCTCTGTCTCTGGATGGTGCTATGTAGAGGATGTTCAGAGTTATCCATAATTGACTGTAGCCTACTCAGCGCCCTTCACTCAGCTACCGATGTTAAACTCTCCAGTACTTTGTCCACGAAAGAGCCCGCCTTCCTTACCAGCTTATTAAGACGTGAGGCGTCCCTCTTCTTAATGCTTCCTCCCCAACATGCCACCACAAAGAAGAGGGCGCTCTCAACAACTGACCTATAGAACATCTTCAGCATCTCACTACAGACATTGAATGACGCCAACCTTCTAAGGAAGTACAGTCGACTTTGTGCCTTCCTGCACAAGGCATCTGTGTTGGCAGTCCAGTCTAGCTTCTCGTCTAACTGTACTCCCAGATACTTGTAGGTCTTAACCTGCTCCACACATTCTCCATTGATGATCACTGGCTCCATATGAGTTAGAGTTACTCAGTAACAAGACTCGTTAGAGGTACTCAGTAACAAGACTCGTGAGAGGAACTCAGCAAAACGACATGTTAGAGGAACTAAGCAAAACGACTCGTTAGAGGAACTCAGCAACACGACTATTTAGAGGAACTCAGCAACAGGACATGCCAGAGGAACTCAGCAACACGACTATTTAGAGGAACTCAGCAAGACGACACGTTAGAAGAACTCAGCAACACGACACGTTAGAAGAACTCAGCAACACGACACGTTAGAAGAACTCAGCAACACGACACGTTAGAGGAACTCAGCAACACGACACATTAGAGGTACTCAGCAACACGACTCATTAGAGGAACTCAGCAACTCGACATGTTAGAGGAAGTCAGCAACACGACATGTTAGAGTAACTCAGCAACACGACTCGTTAGAGGTACTCAGCAACAGGACATGTTAGAGGAACTCATCAATACGACTCGTTAGAGGAACTCAGCAACACGACATGTTAGAGCAACTCACAACACGACTCGTTAGAGGAACTCAGCAACACGACACGTTAGAGGAACTCAGCAACACGACACGTTAGAGGTACTCAGCAACACGACTCGTTAGAGGAACTCAGCAACTCGACATGTTAGAGGAACTCAGCAACACGACTCGTTAGAGGAACTCAGCAACACGACACACCGGAGGAACTCAGCAACACGACACGTTAGAGCATCTCAAGAACACGACACGTTAGAGGAACTCAAGAACACGACATGTTAGAGGAACTCAGCAACACCACACACCGGAGGAACTCAGCAACACGACTCATTAGAGGAACCCAGCAACTCGACATGTTAGAGGAACTCAGCAACACGACATGTTAGAGGAACTCAGCAACACGACTCGTTAGAGGAACTCAGCAACACGACAGGCTGGAGGAACTCAACAACACGACTCGTTAGAGGAACTCAGCAACACGACACGTTAGAGGAACTCAGCAACACGACACGTTAGAGGAACTCAGCAACACGACACGTTAGAGGAACTCAGCAACACGACTCGTTAGAGGAACTCAGCAATACGACACACCGGAGGAACTCAGCAACACGACTCATTAGAGGAACTCAGCAACTCGACATGTTAGAGGAACTCAGCAACACGACATGTTAGGGGAACTCAGCAACACGACTCGTTAGAGGAACTCAGCAACACGACACGTTAGAGGAACTCAGCAACACAACACACCGGAGAAACTCAGCAACACGACACCTTAGAGGAACTCAGCAACACGACTCGTTAGAGGAACTCAGCAACACGACATGTTAGAGGAACTCAGCAACACGACTCATTAGAGGAACTCAGCAACACGACACGTTAGAGGAACTCAGCAAGACGACACGTTAGAGGAACTCAGCAACACGACATGTTAGAGGAACTCAGCAACACGACTATTTAGAGGAACTCAGCAACAGGACATGCCAGAGGAACTCAGCAAGACGACACGTTAGAAGAACTCAGCAACACGACACGTTAGAAGAACTCAGCAACACGACACGTTAGAGGAACTCAGCAACACGACACATTAGAGGAACTCAGCAACACGACTCGTTAAAGGAACTCAGCAACTCGACTCGTTAGAGGAACTCAGCAACTCGACATGTTAGGGCAACTCAGCAACTCGACATGTTAGGGGAACTCAGCAACATGACTCGTTGGAGGAACTCAGCAACACGACTCGTTAGAGGAACTCAGCAACACGACATGTTAGAGGAACTCAGCAACACGACATTTTAGAGGAACTCGGCAACACGACTCGTTAGAGGTACTCAGTAACAAGACACGTTAGATAGATAGATAGATAGATAGATAGATAGATAGATAGATAGATAGATAGATACTTTATTCATCCCCATGGGGAAATTCAACTTTTTTCCAATGTCCCATACACTTGTTGTAGCATAACTAATTACATACAATACTTAACTCAGTAAAAAAATATTATATGCATCTAAATCACTATCTCAAAAAGCATTAATAATAGCTTTTAAAAAGTTCTTAAGTCCTGGCGGTAGAATTGTAAAGCCTAATGGCATTGGGGAGTATTGACCTCTTCATCCTGTCTGAGGAGCATTGCATCGATAGTAACCTGTCGCTGAAACTGCTTCTCTGTCTCTGGATGGTGCTATGTAGAGGATGTTCAGAGTTATCCATAATTGACTGTAGCCTACTCAGCGCCCTTCACTCAGCTACCGATGTTAAACTCTCCAGTACTTTGTCCACGAAAGAGCCCGCCTTCCTTACCAGCTTATTAAGACGTGAGGCGTCCCTCTTCTTAATGCTTCCTCCCCAACATGCCACCACAAAGAAGAGGGCGCTCTCAACAACTGACCTATAGAACATCTTCAGCATCTCACTACAGACATTGAATGACGCCAACCTTCTAAGGAAGTACAGTCGACTTTGTGCCTTCCCGCACAAGGCATCTGTGTTGGCAGTCCAGTCTAGCTTCTCGTCTAACTGTACTCCCAGATACTTGTAGGTCTTAACCTGCTCCACACATTCTCCATTGATGATCACTGGCTCCATATGAGTTACAGTTACTATTTAGACTATTTAGAGGAACTCAGCAACACGACTCATTAGAGGAACTCAGCAAAACGACACGTTAGAGGAACTCAGCAACACGACACGTTAGAGGAACTCAGCAACAGGACATGCCAGAGGAACTCAGCAAGACGACACGTTAGAAGAACTCAGCAACACGACACGTTAGAAGAACTCAGCAACACGACTCGTTAAAGGAACTCAGCAACTCGACATGTTAGAGGAACTCAGCAACACGACACGTTAGAGGAACTCAAGAACACGACACGTTAGAGGAACTCAAGAACACGACTCGTTAGAGGAACTCAGCAACACGACCTGTTAGAGGAACTCAGCAACACGACACGCCTGAGGAACTCAGCAATAGCACAAGTTAGAGGAACTCAGGAACACGACTTGTTAGAGGAACTCAGCATTACGACACGCCGGAGGAACTCAGCAACACAACACGTTAGAGGAACTCAGCAACACGACATGTTAGAGGAACTCAGCAAAACGACTCGTTAGAGGAACTCAGCAACACGACTCATTAGAGGAATACAGCAACTCGACATGTTAGAGGAACTCATCAAAACGACTCGTTAGAGGAACTCAGCAACACGACTCGTTAGAGGAACTCAGCAACACGACATGTTAGAGGAACTCAGAAAAAGAATCGTTAGAGGAACTCAGCAACACGACTTGTTAGAGGAACTCAGCAAGACGACACGTTAGAGGAACTCAGCAACACGACTCGTTAGAGGAACTCAGCAACACGACTCGTTAGAGGAACTCAGCAACATGACATGTCAGAGGAACTCAGCAACATGACTCGTTAGAGGAACTCAGCAACAAGACACGTAGGAAGAAATCATCAACACGACACGTTAGAGGAACACAGCAACACGACACATTAGAGGAACTCAGCAACACGACACGTTAGAGGAACTCAGCAACACGACACGTTATAGGAACTCAGCAACACGACTCATTAGAGGAACTCAGCAACACGACTCGTTTGAGGAACTCAGCAACATGACATGTCAGAGGAACTCAGCACCATGACTCGTTAGAGGAACTCAGCAACAAGACACGTAGGAAGAAATCAGCAACACGACACGTTAGAGGAACTCAGCAACACGACACGTTAGAGGAACTCAGCAACACGACTAGTTTGAGGAACTAGGCCACACGACACACCGGAGGAACTCAGCAACACGACACACCGGAGGAACTCAGCAACAAGACACACCGGAGGAACTCAGCAACACGACTCATTAGAGGAACTCAGCAACTCGACAAGTTAGAGGAACTCAGCAACACGACATGTTAGAGGAACCCAGCAATTCGACATGTTAGAGGAACTCAGCAACTCGACATGTTAGAGGAACTCAGCAACACGACTCCTTAGAGTAACTCAGCAACAGGACACGTTAGAGGAACTCAGCAACACGACTATTTAGAGGAATTCAGAAACACGACTATTTAGAGGAACTCGGCAACACGACATGCCAGAGGAACTCGGCAACACGACTCGTTAGTGGAACTCAGCAACACGACTCGTTAGAGGAACACAGCAACACGACACGTTAGAGGAACTCAGCAACACGACACGTTAGAGGAATTCAGCAACACGACACGTTAGAGGAACGCAGCAACCCGACAAGCCAGAGGAACTCAGCAACACGACAAGCCGGAGGAACTCAGCAACACGAGAAGCCGGAGGAACTCAGCAACACGACACGCCGGAGGATCTCAACAACACGACACGCCGGAGGAACTCAACAACACGACTTGTTAGAGGAACTCAGCAACACGACACGTCAGAGGAACTCAGCAACACGACTCGTTAGAGGAACTCAGCAACACGACCTGTTAGAGGAACTCAGCAACACGACTATTTAGAGGAACACAGCAACACGACTATTTAGAGGAACTCAGCAAAAACGACACGCCGGAGGAACTCAACAACACGACTCGTTAGAGGAACTCAGCAACACGACCTGTTAGAGGAACTCAGCAACACGACACGCCTGAGGAACTCAGCAATAGCACAAGTTAGAGGAACTCAGGAACACGACTTGTTAGAGGAACTCAGCATTACGACACGCCGGAGGAACTCAGCAACACAACACGTTAGAGGAACTCAGCAACACGACATGTTAGAGGAACTCAGCAAAACGACTCGTTAGAGGAACTCAGCAACACGACTCATTAGAGGAATACAGCAACTCGACATGTTAGAGGAACTCATCAAAACGACTCGTTAGAGGAACTCAGCAACACGACTCGTTAGAGGAACTCAGCAACACGACATGTTAGAGGAACTCAGAAAAAGAATCGTTAGAGGAACTCAGCAACACGACTTGTTAGAGGAACTCAGCAAGACGACACGTTAGAGGAACTCAGCAACACGACTCGTTAGAGGAACTCAGCAACATGACATGTCAGAGGAACTCAGCAACATGACTCGTTAGAGGAACTCAGCAACAAGACACATAGGAAGAAATCATCAACACGACACGTTAGAGGAACACAGCAACACGACACATTAGAGGAACTCAGCAACACGACACGTTAGAGGAACTCAGCAACACGACACGTTATAGGAACTCAGCAACACGACTCATTAGAGGAACTCAGCAACACGACTCGTTTGAGGAACTCAGCAACATGACATGTCAGAGGAACTCAGCACCATGACTCGTTAGAGGAACTCAGCAACAAGACACGTAGGAAGAAATCAGCAACACGACACGTTAGAGGAACTCAGCAACACGACTCGTTAGAGGAGCTCAGCAACACGACACGTTAGAGGAACTCAGCAACACGACTAGTTTGAGGAACTAGGCCACACGACACACCGGAGGAACTCAGCAACACGACACACCGGAGGAACTCAGCAACACGACACACCGGACGAACTCAGCAACACGACTCATTAGAGGAACTCAGCAACTCGACAAGTTAGAGGAACTCAGCAACACGACATGTTAGAGGAACTCAGCAACACGACTATTTAGAGGAATTCAGAAACACGACTATTTAGAGGAACTCAGAAACACGAAACATTAGAGGAAATCAGCAACATGACTCGTTAGAGGAACTCAGCAACACGACACGCCGGAGGAACTCAGCAACACAACACGTTAGAGGAACTCAGCAACACGACATGTTAGAGGAACTCAGCAACACGACACGTTAGAAGAACTCGGCAACACGACATGCCAGAGGAACTCGGCAACACGACTCGTTAGTGGAACTCAGCAACACGACTCGTTAGAGGAACACAGCAACACGACACGTTAGAGGAACTCAGCAACACGACACGTTAGAGGAAATCAGTAACACGACACGTTAGAGGAACTCAGCAACACGACACGTTAGAGGAATTCAGCAAAATGACAAGCCGGAGGAACTCAGCAACACGAGAAGCCGGAGGAACTGAGTAAAAACGACACGCCGGAGGAAATCAATAACACGAATCGTTAGAGGAATTCAGCAACACGACATGTTAGAGGAACTCAGCAATTCGACATGTTAGAGGAACTCAGTAACAAGACTCATTATAGGAAATCAGCAATACGACATGTTAGAGGAATTCAGCAACACGACACGTTAGAGGAACGCAGCAACCCGACAAGCCGGAGGAACTCAGCAACACGACAAGCCGGAGGAACTCAGCAACACGAGAAGCCGGAGGAACTCAGCAACACGACACGCCGGAGGATCTCAACAACACGACATGCCGGAGGAACTCAACAACACGACTTGTTAGAGGAACTCAGCAACACGACACGTTAGAGGAACTCAGCAACACGACTCGTTAGAGGAACTCAGCAACACGACCTGTTAGAGGAACTCAGCAACACGACTATTTAGAGGAACTCAGCAACACGACTATTTAGAGGAACTCAGCAAAAACGACACGCCGGAGGAACTCAACAACACGACTCGTTAGAGGAACTCAGCAACACGACCTGTTAGAGGAACTCAGCAACACGACACGCCTGAGGAACTCAGCAATACCACAAGTTAGAGGAACTCAGGAACACGACTTGTTAGAGGAACTCAGCATTACGACACGCCGGAGGAACTCAGCAACACAACACGTTAGAGGAACTCAGCAACACGACACGTTAGAGGAACTCAGGAACACGAGTCGTTAGAGAAACTCAGCAACAAGACTCGTTAGAGGAACTCAGCAACACGACTCGTTAGAGGAACTCAGCAACACGACACACCGGAGGAACTCAGCAACTTGACACGTTAGAGGAACTCAAGAACACGATACGTTAGAGGAACATAGCAACACCACACACCGGAGGAACACAGCAACACGACTCATTAGAGGAACTCAGCAACACGACTCGTTACAGGAACTCAGCAACACAACACGTTAGAGGAACTCAGCAACACGACATGCCAGAGGAACTCAGCCACACGACACGTTAGAGGAACCCAGCAACATGACAAGCCGGAGGAACTCAGCAACACGAGAAGCCGGAGGAACTCAGCAAAAACGACACGCCGGGGGAACTCAACAACACGACATGTTAGAGGAACTCAGAAAAAGAATCGTTAGAGGAACTCAGCAACATGACTCGTTAGAGGAACTCAGCAAGACGACACGTTAGAGGAACTCAGCAACACGACTCGTTAGAGGAACTCAGCAACACGACACGTTAGAGGAACCCAGCAACATGACAAGCCGGAGGAACTCAGCAACACGAGAAGCCGGAGGAACTCAGCAAAAACGACACGCCGGGGGAACTCAACCACACGACATGTTAGAGGAACTCAGAAAAAGAATCGTTAGAGGAACTCAGCAACATGACTCGTTAGAGGAACTCAGCAAGACGACACGTTAGAGGAACTCAGCAACACAACACACCGGAGAAACTCAGCAACACGTCACGTTAGAGGAACTCAGCAACACGTCACGTTAGAGGAACTCAGCAACACGACACGTTAGAGGAACTCAGCAACACGACTCTTTAGAGGAACTCAGCAACACGACATGTTAGAGGAACTCAGCAAAACGACTCATTAGAGGAACTCAGCAACACGACTCATTAGAGGAACTCAGCAACACGACTCATTAGAGGAATACAGCAACACAACACACCGGAGAAACTCAGCAACACAACACACCGGAGAAACTCAGCAACACGTCACGTTAGAGGAACTCAGCAACACGTCACGTTAGAGGAACTCAGCAACACGACACGTTAGAGGAACTCAGCAACACGACTCTTTAGAGGAACTCAGCAACACGACATGTTAGAGGAACTCAGCAAAACGACTCATTAGAGGAACTCAGCAACACAACTCATTAGAGGAACTCAGCAACACGACTCATTAGAGGAATACAGCAACACAACACACCGGAGAAACTCAGCAACACAACACACCGGAGAAACTCAGCAACACGTCACGTTAGAGGAACTCAGCAACACGTCACGTTAGAGGAACTCAGCAACACGACACGTTAGAGGAACTCAGCAAAACGACATGTTAGAGGAACTCAGCAAAAGGACTCATTAGAGGAACTCAGCAAAACGACTCGTTAGAGGAACTCAGCAACACGACACGTTAGAGGAACTCAGCAACACGACACGTTAGAGGAACTCAGCAACACGACTCGTTAGAGGAACTCAGCAATACGACACACCGGAGGAACTCAGCAACACGACTCATTAGAGGAACTCAGCAACTCGACATGTTAGAGGAACTCAGCAACACGACATGTTAGGGGAACTCAGCAACACGACTCGTTAGAGGAACTCAGCAACACGACACGTTAGAGGAACTCAGCAACACAACACACCGGAGAAACTCAGCAACACGACACCTTAGAGGAACTCAGCAACACGACTCGTTAGAGGAACTCAGCAACACGACTCTTTAGAGGAACTCAGCAACACGACATGTTAGAGGAACTCAAGAACACGACACACCGGAGGAACCCAGCAACACGACCCATTAGAGGAACTCAGCAACTCGACATGTTAGAGGAACTTAGCAAAACGACTCGTTAGAGGAAGTCAGCAACACGACTCGTTAGATGAACTCAGCAACACGACTCGTTAGAGGAACTCAGCAACACGACACGTTAGAGGAACCCAGCAACATGACAAGCCGGATGAACTCAGCAACACGACCCATTAGAGGAACTCAGCAACACGACACGTTAGAGGAACTCAGCAAGACGACACGTTAGAGGAACTCAGCAACACGACATGTTAGAGGAACTCAGCAACACGACTATTTAGAGGAACTCAGCAACAGGACATGCCAGAGGAACTCAGCAAGACGACACGTTAGAAGAACTCAGCAACACGACACGTTAGAAGAACTCAGCAACACGACACGTTAGAGGAACTCAGCAACACGACACATTAGAGGAACTCAGCAACACGACTCGTTAAAGGAACTCAGCAACTCGACTCGTTAGAGGAACTCAGCAACTCGACATGTTAGGGCAACTCAGCAACTCGACATGTTAGGGGAACTCAGCAACATGACTCGTTGGAGGAACTCAGCAACACGACTCGTTAGAGGAACTCAGCAACACGACATGTTAGAGGAACTCAGCAACACGACATTTTAGAGGAACTCGGCAACACGACTCGTTAGAGGTACTCAGTAACAAGACACGTTAGATAGATAGATAGATAGATAGATAGATAGATAGATAGATAGATAGATAGATACTTTATTCATCCCCATGGGGAAATTCAACTTTTTTCCAATGTCCCATACACTTGTTGTAGCATAACTAATTACATACAATACTTAACTCAGTAAAAAAATATTATATGCATCTAAATCACTATCTCAAAAAGCATTAATAATAGCTTTTAAAAAGTTCTTAAGTCCTGGCGGTAGAATTGTAAAGCCTAATGGCATTGGGGAGTATTGACCTCTTCATCCTGTCTGAGGAGCATTGCATCGATAGTAACCTGTCGCTGAAACTGCTTCTCTGTCTCTGGATGGTGCTATGTAGAGGATGTTCAGAGTTATCCATAATTGACTGTAGCCTACTCAGCGCCCTTCACTCAGCTACCGATGTTAAACTCTCCAGTACTTTGTCCACGAAAGAGCCCGCCTTCCTTACCAGCTTATTAAGACGTGAGGCGTCCCTCTTCTTAATGCTTCCTCCCCAACATGCCACCACAAAGAAGAGGGCGCTCTCAACAACTGACCTATAGAACATCTTCAGCATCTCACTACAGACATTGAATGACGCCAACCTTCTAAGGAAGTACAGTCGACTTTGTGCCTTCCCGCACAAGGCATCTGTGTTGGCAGTCCAGTCTAGCTTCTCGTCTAACTGTACTCCCAGATACTTGTAGGTCTTAACCTGCTCCACACATTCTCCATTGATGATCACTGGCTCCATATGAGTTACAGTTACTATTTAGACTATTTAGAGGAACTCAGCAACACGACTCATTAGAGGAACTCAGCAAAACGACACGTTAGAGGAACTCAGCAACACGACACGTTAGAGGAACTCAGCAACAGGACATGCCAGAGGAACTCAGCAAGACGACACGTTAGAAGAACTCAGCAACACGACACGTTAGAAGAACTCAGCAACACGACTCGTTAAAGGAACTCAGCAACTCGACATGTTAGAGGAACTCAGCAACACGACACGTTAGAGGAACTCAAGAACACGACACGTTAGAGGAACTCAAGAACACGACTCGTTAGAGGAACTCAGCAACACGACCTGTTAGAGGAACTCAGCAACACGACACGCCTGAGGAACTCAGCAATAGCACAAGTTAGAGGAACTCAGGAACACGACTTGTTAGAGGAACTCAGCATTACGACACGCCGGAGGAACTCAGCAACACAACACGTTAGAGGAACTCAGCAACACGACATGTTAGAGGAACTCAGCAAAACGACTCGTTAGAGGAACTCAGCAACACGACTCATTAGAGGAATACAGCAACTCGACATGTTAGAGGAACTCATCAAAACGACTCGTTAGAGGAACTCAGCAACACGACTCGTTAGAGGAACTCAGCAACACGACATGTTAGAGGAACTCAGAAAAAGAATCGTTAGAGGAACTCAGCAACACGACTTGTTAGAGGAACTCAGCAAGACGACACGTTAGAGGAACTCAGCAACACGACTCGTTAGAGGAACTCAGCAACATGACATGTCAGAGGAACTCAGCAACATGACTCGTTAGAGGAACTCAGCAACAAGACACGTAGGAAGAAATCATCAACACGACACGTTAGAGGAACACAGCAACACGACACATTAGAGGAACTCAGCAACACGACACGTTAGAGGAACTCAGCAACACGACACGTTATAGGAACTCAGCAACACGACTCATTAGAGGAACTCAGCAACACGACTCGTTTGAGGAACTCAGCAACATGACATGTCAGAGGAACTCAGCACCATGACTCGTTAGAGGAACTCAGCAACAAGACACGTAGGAAGAAATCAGCAACACGACACGTTAGAGGAACTCAGCAACACGACACGTTAGAGGAACTCAGCAACACGACTAGTTTGAGGAACTAGGCCACACGACACACCGGAGGAACTCAGCAACACGACACACCGGAGGAACTCAGCAACAAGACACACCGGAGGAACTCAGCAACACGACTCATTAGAGGAACTCAGCAACTCGACAAGTTAGAGGAACTCAGCAACACGACATGTTAGAGGAACCCAGCAATTCGACATGTTAGAGGAACTCAGCAACTCGACATGTTAGAGGAACTCAGCAACACGACTCCTTAGAGTAACTCAGCAACAGGACACGTTAGAGGAACTCAGCAACACGACTATTTAGAGGAATTCAGAAACACGACTATTTAGAGGAACTCGGCAACACGACATGCCAGAGGAACTCGGCAACACGACTCGTTAGTGGAACTCAGCAACACGACTCGTTAGAGGAACACAGCAACACGACACGTTAGAGGAACTCAGCAACACGACACGTTAGAGGAATTCAGCAACACGACACGTTAGAGGAACGCAGCAACCCGACAAGCCAGAGGAACTCAGCAACACGACAAGCCGGAGGAACTCAGCAACACGAGAAGCCGGAGGAACTCAGCAACACGACACGCCGGAGGATCTCAACAACACGACACGCCGGAGGAACTCAACAACACGACTTGTTAGAGGAACTCAGCAACACGACACGTCAGAGGAACTCAGCAACACGACTCGTTAGAGGAACTCAGCAACACGACCTGTTAGAGGAACTCAGCAACACGACTATTTAGAGGAACACAGCAACACGACTATTTAGAGGAACTCAGCAAAAACGACACGCCGGAGGAACTCAACAACACGACTCGTTAGAGGAACTCAGCAACACGACCTGTTAGAGGAACTCAGCAACACGACACGCCTGAGGAACTCAGCAATAGCACAAGTTAGAGGAACTCAGGAACACGACTTGTTAGAGGAACTCAGCATTACGACACGCCGGAGGAACTCAGCAACACAACACGTTAGAGGAACTCAGCAACACGACATGTTAGAGGAACTCAGCAAAACGACTCGTTAGAGGAACTCAGCAACACGACTCATTAGAGGAATACAGCAACTCGACATGTTAGAGGAACTCATCAAAACGACTCGTTAGAGGAACTCAGCAACACGACTCGTTAGAGGAACTCAGCAACACGACATGTTAGAGGAACTCAGAAAAAGAATCGTTAGAGGAACTCAGCAACACGACTTGTTAGAGGAACTCAGCAAGACGACACGTTAGAGGAACTCAGCAACACGACTCGTTAGAGGAACTCAGCAACATGACATGTCAGAGGAACTCAGCAACATGACTCGTTAGAGGAACTCAGCAACAAGACACATAGGAAGAAATCATCAACACGACACGTTAGAGGAACACAGCAACACGACACATTAGAGGAACTCAGCAACACGACACGTTAGAGGAACTCAGCAACACGACACGTTATAGGAACTCAGCAACACGACTCATTAGAGGAACTCAGCAACACGACTCGTTTGAGGAACTCAGCAACATGACATGTCAGAGGAACTCAGCACCATGACTCGTTAGAGGAACTCAGCAACAAGACACGTAGGAAGAAATCAGCAACACGACACGTTAGAGGAACTCAGCAACACGACTCGTTAGAGGAGCTCAGCAACACGACACGTTAGAGGAACTCAGCAACACGACTAGTTTGAGGAACTAGGCCACACGACACACCGGAGGAACTCAGCAACACGACACACCGGAGGAACTCAGCAACACGACACACCGGAGGAACTCAGCAACACGACTCATTAGAGGAACTCAGCAACTCGACAAGTTAGAGGAACTCAGCAACACGACATGTTAGAGGAACTCAGCAACACGACTATTTAGAGGAATTCAGAAACACGACTATTTAGAGGAACTCAGAAACACGAAACATTAGAGGAAATCAGCAACATGACTCGTTAGAGGAACTCAGCAACACGACACGCCGGAGGAACTCAGCAACACAACACGTTAGAGGAACTCAGCAACACGACATGTTAGAGGAACTCAGCAACACGACACGTTAGAAGAACTCGGCAACACGACATGCCAGAGGAACTCGGCAACACGACTCGTTAGTGGAACTCAGCAACACGACTCGTTAGAGGAACACAGCAACACGACACGTTAGAGGAACTCAGCAACACGACACGTTAGAGGAAATCAGTAACACGACACGTTAGAGGAACTCAGCAACACGACACGTTAGAGGAATTCAGCAAAATGACAAGCCGGAGGAACTCAGCAACACGAGAAGCCGGAGGAACTGAGTAAAAACGACACGCCGGAGGAAATCAATAACACGAATCGTTAGAGGAATTCAGCAACACGACATGTTAGAGGAACTCAGCAATTCGACATGTTAGAGGAACTCAGTAACAAGACTCATTATAGGAAATCAGCAATACGACATGTTAGAGGAATTCAGCAACACGACACGTTAGAGGAACGCAGCAACCCGACAAGCCGGAGGAACTCAGCAACACGACAAGCCGGAGGAACTCAGCAACACGAGAAGCCGGAGGAACTCAGCAACACGACACGCCGGAGGATCTCAACAACACGACATGCCGGAGGAACTCAACAACACGACTTGTTAGAGGAACTCAGCAACACGACACGTTAGAGGAACTCAGCAACACGACTCGTTAGAGGAACTCAGCAACACGACCTGTTAGAGGAACTCAGCAACACGACTATTTAGAGGAACTCAGCAACACGACTATTTAGAGGAACTCAGCAAAAACGACACGCCGGAGGAACTCAACAACACGACTCGTTAGAGGAACTCAGCAACACGACCTGTTAGAGGAACTCAGCAACACGACACGCCTGAGGAACTCAGCAATACCACAAGTTAGAGGAACTCAGGAACACGACTTGTTAGAGGAACTCAGCATTACGACACGCCGGAGGAACTCAGCAACACAACACGTTAGAGGAACTCAGCAACACGACACGTTAGAGGAACTCAGGAACACGAGTCGTTAGAGAAACTCAGCAACAAGACTCGTTAGAGGAACTCAGCAACACGACTCGTTAGAGGAACTCAGCAACACGACACACCGGAGGAACTCAGCAACTTGACACGTTAGAGGAACTCAAGAACACGATACGTTAGAGGAACATAGCAACACCACACACCGGAGGAACACAGCAACACGACTCATTAGAGGAACTCAGCAACACGACTCGTTACAGGAACTCAGCAACACAACACGTTAGAGGAACTCAGCAACACGACATGCCAGAGGAACTCAGCCACACGACACGTTAGAGGAACCCAGCAACATGACAAGCCGGAGGAACTCAGCAACACGAGAAGCCGGAGGAACTCAGCAAAAACGACACGCCGGGGGAACTCAACAACACGACATGTTAGAGGAACTCAGAAAAAGAATCGTTAGAGGAACTCAGCAACATGACTCGTTAGAGGAACTCAGCAAGACGACACGTTAGAGGAACTCAGCAACACGACTCGTTAGAGGAACTCAGCAACACGACACGTTAGAGGAACCCAGCAACATGACAAGCCGGAGGAACTCAGCAACACGAGAAGCCGGAGGAACTCAGCAAAAACGACACGCCGGGGGAACTCAACCACACGACATGTTAGAGGAACTCAGAAAAAGAATCGTTAGAGGAACTCAGCAACATGACTCGTTAGAGGAACTCAGCAAGACGACACGTTAGAGGAACTCAGCAACACAACACACCGGAGAAACTCAGCAACACGTCACGTTAGAGGAACTCAGCAACACGTCACGTTAGAGGAACTCAGCAACACGACACGTTAGAGGAACTCAGCAACACGACTCTTTAGAGGAACTCAGCAACACGACATGTTAGAGGAACTCAGCAAAACGACTCATTAGAGGAACTCAGCAACACGACTCATTAGAGGAACTCAGCAACACGACTCATTAGAGGAATACAGCAACACAACACACCGGAGAAACTCAGCAACACAACACACCGGAGAAACTCAGCAACACGTCACGTTAGAGGAACTCAGCAACACGTCACGTTAGAGGAACTCAGCAACACGACACGTTAGAGGAACTCAGCAACACGACTCTTTAGAGGAACTCAGCAACACGACATGTTAGAGGAACTCAGCAAAACGACTCATTAGAGGAACTCAGCAACACAACTCATTAGAGGAACTCAGCAACACGACTCATTAGAGGAATACAGCAACACAACACACCGGAGAAACTCAGCAACACAACACACCGGAGAAACTCAGCAACACGTCACGTTAGAGGAACTCAGCAACACGTCACGTTAGAGGAACTCAGCAACACGACACGTTAGAGGAACTCAGCAAAACGACATGTTAGAGGAACTCAGCAAAAGGACTCATTAGAGGAACTCAGCAAAACGACTCGTTAGAGGAACTCAGCAACACGACTCATTAGAGGAATACAGCAACTTGACATGTTAGAGGAACTCATCAAAACGACTCGTTAGAGGAACTCAGCAACACGACTCTTTAGAGGAACTCAGCAACACGACATGTTAGAGGAACTCAAGAACACGACACACCGGAGGAACCCAGCAACACGACCCATTAGAGGAACTCAGCAACTCGACATGTTAGAGGAACTTAGCAAAACGACTCGTTAGAGGAAGTCAGCAACACGACTCGTTAGATGAACTCAGCAACACGACTCGTTAGAGGAACTCAGCAACACGACACGTTAGAGGAACCCAGCAACATGACAAGCCGGATGAACTCAGCAACACGACCCATTAGAGGAACTCAGCAACTCGACATGTTAGAGGAACTCAGCAAAACGACTCTTTAGAGGAACTCAGCAACACGACATGTTAGAGGAACTCAGCAAAACGACTCATTAGAGGAACTCAGCAACACAACTCATTAGAGGAACTCAGCAACACGACTCTTTAGAGGAACTCAGCAACACGACATGTTAGAGGAACTCAGCAAAACGACTCATTAGAGGAACTCAGCAACACAACTCATTAGAGGAACTCAGCAACACGACTCATTAGAGGAATACAGCAACACAACACACCGGAGAAACTCAGCAACACGTCACGTTAGAGGAACTCAGCAACTCGACATGTTAGAGGAACTCAGCAACACGACTCGTTAGAGGAACTCAGCAACACGACACGTTAGAGGAACCCAGCAACATGACAAGCCGGAGGAACTCAGCAACACGAGAAGCCGGAGGAACTCAGCAAAAACGACACGCCGGGGGAACTCAACAACACGACATGTTAGAGGAACTCAGAAAAAGAATCGTTAGAGGAACTCAGCAACATGACTCGTTAGAGGAACTCAGCAAGACGACACGTTAGAGGAACTCAGCAACACAACACACCGGAGAAAATCAGCAACACGTCACGTTAGAGGAACTCAGCAACACGTCACGTTAGAGGAACTCAGCAACACGACACGTTAGAGGAACTCAGCAACACGACTCTTTAGAGGAACTCAGCAACACGACATGTTAGAGGAACTCAGCAAAACGACTCATTAGAGGAACTCAGCAACACGACTCATTAGAGGAACTCAGCAACACGACTCATTAGAGGAATACAGCAACACAACACACCGGAGAAACTCAGCAACACAACACACCGGAGAAACTCAGCAACACGTCACGTTAGAGGAACTCAGCAACACGTCACGTTAGAGGAACTCAGCAACACGACACGTTAGAGGAACTCAGCAACACGACTCTTTAGAGGAACTCAGCAACACGACATGTTAGAGGAACTCAGCAAAACGACTCATTAGAGGAACTCAGCAAAACGACTCGTTAGAGGAACTCAGCAACACGACTCATTAGAGGAATACAGCAATTTGACATGTTAGAGGAACTCATCAAAACGACTCGTTAGAGGAACTCAGCAACACGACTCTTTAGAGGAACTCAGCAACACGACATGTTAGAGGAACTCAAGAACACGACATGTTAGAGGAACTCAAGAACACGACACACAGGAGGAACCCAGCAACACGACCCATTAGAGGAACTCAGCAACTCGACATGTTAGAGGAACTTAGCAAAACGACTCGTTAGAGGAAGTCAGCAACACGACTCGTTAGATGAACTCAGCAACACGACTCGTTAGAGGAACTCAGCAACACGACACGTTAGAGGAACCCAGCAACATGACAAGCCGGAGGAACTCAGCAACACGACCCATTAGAGGAACTCAGCAACTCGACATGTTAGAGGAACTCAGCAAAACGACTCTTTAGAGGAACTCAGCAACACGACATGTTAGAGGAACTCAGCAAAACGACTCATTAGAGGAACTCAGCAACACAACTCATTAGAGGAACTCAGCAACACGACTCTTTAGAGGAACTCAGCAACACGACATGTTAGAGGAACTCAGCAAAACGACTCATTAGAGGAACTCAGCAACACAACTCATTAGAGGAACTCAGCAACACGACTCATTAGAGGAATACAGCAACACAACACACCGGAGAAACTCAGCAACACGACTCGTTAGAGGAACTCAGCAACACGACTCGTTAGAGGAACTCAAGAACACGACATGTCAGAGGAACTCAGCAACATGACTCGTTAGAGGAACTCAGCAACAAGACACGTAGGAAGAAATCATCAACACGACACGTTAGAGGAACACAGCAACACGTCACGTTAGAGGAACTCAGCAACACGTCACGCCGGAGGAACTCAACAACACGACTTGTTAGAGGAACTCAGCAACACAACACACCGGAGAAACTCAGCAACACGACTCGTTAGAGGAACTCAGCAACACGACTCGTTAGAGGAACTCAAGAACACGACATGTCAGAGGAACTCAGCAACATGACTCGTTAGAGGAACTCAGCAACAAGACACGTAGGAAGAAATCATCAACACGACACGTTAGAGGAACACAGCAACATGACACGTTAGAGGAACTCAGCAACACAACACGTTAGAGGAACTCAGCAACACGACACGTTAGAGGAACTCAGCAACACGACACGTTATAGGAACTCAGCAACACGACTCATTAGAGGAACTCAGCAACACGACTCCTTAGAGGAACTCAGCAACACGACTCGTTAGAGGAACTCAAGAACACGACATGTTAGAGGAACTCAGCAACACGACACACCGGAGGAACTCAGCAACACGACTCAGAGGAACTCAGCAACACGACTCAGAGGAACTCAGCAACTCGACATGTTCGAGGAACTCAGCAACACGACATGTTAGAGGATCTCAGCAATTCGACATGTTAGAGGAACTCATCAACACGACACGTTAAAGGAACTCAGCAACACGACTCGTTAGAGGAACTCAGCAACACGACACGTTAGAGGAACTCAGCAACACGACTCTTTAGAGGAACTCAGCAACACGACATGTTAGAGGAACTCAGCAAAACGACTCATTAGAGGAACTCAGCAAAACGACTCGTTAGAGGAACTCAGCAACACGACTCATTAGAGGAATACAGCAACTTGACATGTTAGAGGAACTCATCAAAACGACTCGTTAGAGGAACTCAGCAACACGACTCTTTAGAGGAACTCAGCAACACGACATGTTAGAGGAACTCAAGAACACGACACACCGGAGGAACCCAGCAACACGACCCATTAGAGGAACTCAGCAACTCGACATGTTAGAGGAACTTAGCAAAACGACTCGTTAGAGGAAGTCAGCAACACGACTCGTTAGATGAACTCAGCAAAACGACTCGTTAGAGGAACTCAGCAACACGACTCATTAGAGGAATACAGCAACTTGACATGTTAGAGGAACTCATCAAAACGACTCGTTAGAGGAACTCAGCAACACGACTCTTTAGAGGAACTCAGCAACACGACATGTTAGAGGAACTCAAGAACACGACACACCGGAGGAACCCAGCAACACGACCCATTAGAGGAACTCAGCAACTCGACATGTTAGAGGAACTTAGCAAAACGACTCGTTAGAGGAAGTCAGCAACACGACTCGTTAGATGAACTCAGCAAAACGACTCTTTAGAGGAACTCAGCAACACGACATGTTAGAGGAACTCAGCAAAACGACTCATTAGAGGAACTCAGCAACACAACTCATTAGAGGAACTCAGCAACACGACTCTTTAGAGGAACTCAGCAACACGACATGTTAGAGGAACTCAGCAAAACGACTCATTAGAGGAACTCAGCAACACAACTCATTAGAGGAACTCAGCAACACGACTCATTAGAGGAATACAGCAACACAACACACCGGAGAAACTCAGCAACACGACTCGTTAGAGGAACTCAGCAACACGACTCGTTAGAGGAACTCAAGAACACGACATGTCAGAGGAACTCAGCAACATGACTCGTTAGAGGAACTCAGCAACAAGACACGTAGGAAGAAATCATCAACACGACACGTTAGAGGAACACAGCAACACGTCACGTTAGAGGAACTCAGCAACACGTCACGCCGGAGGAACTCAACAACACGACTTGTTAGAGGAACTCAGCAACACAACACACCGGAGAAACTCAGCAACACGACTCGTTAGAGGAACTCAGCAACACGACTCGTTAGAGGAACTCAAGAACACGACATGTCAGAGGAACTCAGCAACATGACTCGTTAGAGGAACTCAGCAACAAGACACGTAGGAAGAAATCATCAACACGACACGTTAGAGGAACACAGCAACATGACACGTTAGAGGAACTCAGCAACACGACACGTTAGAGGAACTCAGCAACACGACACGTTAGAGGAACTCAGCAACACGACACGTTATAGGAACTCAGCAACACGACTCATTAGAGGAACTCAGCAACACGACTCGTTAGAGGAACTCAGCAACACGACTCGTTAGAGGAACTCAAGAACACGACATGTTAGAGGAACTCAGCAACACGACACACCGGAGGAACTCAGCAACACGACTCAGAGGAACTCAGCAACACGACTCAGAGGAACTCAGCAACTCGACATGTTCGAGGAACTCAGCAACACGACATGTTAGAGGATCTCAGCAATTCGACATGTTAGAGGAACTCATCAACACGACACGTTAAAGGAACTCAGCAACACGACATGTTAGAGGAACTCAGCAAAACGACTCATTAGAGGAACTCAGCAAAACGACTCTTTAGAGGAACTCAGCAACACGACTCATTAGAGGAATACAGCAACTTGACATGTTAGAGGAACTCATCAAAACGACTCGTTAGAGGAACTCAGCAACACGACTCTTTAGAGGAACTCAGCAACACGACATGTTAGAGGAACTCAAGAACACGACACACCGGAGGAACCCAGCAACACGACCCATTAGAGGAACTCAGCAACTCGACATGTTAGAGGAACTTAGCAAAACGACTCGTTAGAGGAAGTCAGCAACACGACTCGTTAGATGAACTCAGCAACACGACTCGTTAGAGGAACTCAGCAACACGACACGTTAGAGGAACCCAGCAACATGACAAGCCGGAGGAACTCAGCAACACGACCCATTAGAGGAACTCAGCAACTCGACATGTTAGAGGAACTCAAGAACACGACATGTTAGAGGAACTCAGCAACACGACACACCGGAGGAACTCAGCAACACGACTCAGAGGAACTCAGCAACACGACTCAGAGGAACTCAGCAACTCGACATGTTCGAGGAACTCAGCAACACGACATGTTAGAGGATCTCAGCAATTCGACATGTTAGAGGAACTCATCAACACGACACGTTAAAGGAACTCAGCAACACGACATGTTAGAGGAACTCAGCAAAACGACTCATTAGAGGAACTCAGCAAAACGACTCGTTAGAGGAACTCAGCAACACGACTCATTAGAGGAATACAGCAACTTGACATGTTAGAGGAACTCATCAAAACGACTCGTTAGAGGAACTCAGCAACACGACTCTTTAGAGGAACTCAGCAACACGACATGTTAGAGGAACTCAAGAACACGACACACCGGAGGAACCCAGCAACACGACCCATTAGAGGAACTCAGCAACTCGACATGTTAGAGGAACTTAGCAAAACGACTCGTTAGAGGAAGTCAGCAACACGACTCGTTAGATGAACTCAGCAACACGACTCGTTAGAGGAACTCAGCAACACGACACGTTAGAGGAACCCAGCAACATGACAAGCCGGAGGAACTCAGCAACACGACCCATTAGAGGAACTCAGCAACTCGACATGTTAGAGGAACTCAGCAAAACGACTCATTAGAGGAACTCAGCAACACAACTCATTAGAGGAACTCAGCAACACGACTCATTAGAGGAATACAGCAACACAACACACCGGAGAAACTCAGCAACACGACTCGTTAGAGGAACTCAGCAACACGACTCGTTAGAGGAACTCAAGAACACGACATGTCAGAGGAACTCAGCAACATGACTCGTTAGAGGAACTCAGCAACAAGACACGTAGGAAGAAATCATCAACACGACACGTTAGAGGAACACAGCAACACGTCACGTTAGAGGAACTCAGCAACACGTCACGCCGGAGGAACTCAACAACACGACTTGTTAGAGGAACTCAGCAACACAACACACCGGAGAAACTCAGCAACACGACTCGTTAGAGGAACTCAGCAACACGACTCGTTAGAGGAACTCAAGAACACGACATGTCAGAGGAACTCAGCAACATGACTCGTTAGAGGAACTCAGCAACAAGACACGTAGGAAGAAATCATCAACACGACACGTTAGAGGAACACAGCAACATGACACGTTAGAGGAACTCAGCAACACGACACGTTAGAGGAACTCAGCAACACGACACGTTAGAGGAACTCAGCAACACGACACGTTATAGGAACTCAGCAACACGACTCATTAGAGGAACTCAGCAACACGACTCGTTAGAGGAACTCAGCAACACGACTCGTTAGAGGAACTCAAGAACACGACATGTTAGAGGAACTCAGCAACACGACACACCGGAGGAACTCAGCAACACGACTCAGAGGAACTCAGCAACACGACTCAGAGGAACTCAGCAACTCGACATGTTCGAGGAACTCAGCAACACGACATGTTAGAGGATCTCAGCAATTCGACATGTTAGAGGAACTCATCAACACGACACGTTAAAGGAACTCAGCAACACGACATGTTAGAGGAACTCAGCAAAACGACTCATTAGAGGAACTCAGCAAAACGACTCGTTAGAGGAACTCAGCAACACGACTCATTAGAGGAATACAGCAACTTGACATGTTAGAGGAACTCATCAAAACGACTCGTTAGAGGAACTCAGCAACACGACTCTTTAGAGGAACTCAGCAACACGACATGTTAGAGGAACTCAAGAACACGACACACCGGAGGAACCCAGCAACACGACCCATTAGAGGAACTCAGCAACTCGACATGTTAGAGGAACTTAGCAAAACGACTCGTTAGAGGAAGTCAGCAACACGACTCGTTAGATGAACTCAGCAACACGACTCGTTAGAGGAACTCAGCAACACGACACGTTAGAGGAACCCAGCAACATGACAAGCCGGAGGAACTCAGCAACACGACCCATTAGAGGAACTCAGCAACTCGACATGTTAGAGGAACTCAAGAACACGACATGTTAGAGGAACTCAGCAACACGACACACCGGAGGAACTCAGCAACACGACTCAGAGGAACTCAGCAACACGACTCAGAGGAACTCAGCAACTCGACATGTTCGAGGAACTCAGCAACACGACATGTTAGAGGATCTCAGCAATTCGACATGTTAGAGGAACTCATCAACACGACACGTTAAAGGAACTCAGCAACACGACATGTTAGAGGAACTCAGCAAAACGACTCTTTAGAGGAACTCAGCAAAACGACTCGTTAGAGGAACTCAGCAACACGACTCATTAGAGGAATACAGCAACTTGACATGTTAGAGGAACTCATCAAAACGACTCGTTAGAGGAACTCAGCAACACGACTCTTTAGAGGAACTCAGCAACACGACATGTTAGAGGAACTCAAGAACACGACACACCGGAGGAACCCAGCAACACGACCCATTAGAGGAACTCAGCAACTCGACATGTTAGAGGAACTTAGCAAAACGACTCGTTAGAGGAAGTCAGCAACACGACTCGTTAGATGAACTCAGCAACACGACTCGTTAGAGGAACTCAGCAACACGACACGTTAGAGGAACCCAGCAACATGACAAGCCGGAGGAACTCAGCAACACGACCCATTAGAGGAACTCAGCAACTCGACATGTTAGAGGAACTCAGCAAAACGACTCTTTAGAGGAACTCAGCAACACGACATGTTAGAGGAACTCAGCAAAACGACTCATTAGAGGAACTCAGCAACACAACTCATTAGAGGAACTCAGCAACACGACTCTTTAGAGGAACTCAGCAACACGACATGTTAGAGGAACTCAGCAAAACGACTCATTAGAGGAACTCAGCAACACAACTCATTAGAGGAACTCAGCAACACGACTCATTAGAGGAATACAGCAACACAACACACCGGAGAAACTCAGCAACACGTCACGTTAGAGGAACTCAGCAACACGTCACGCCGGAGGAACTCAACAACACGACTTGTTAGAGGAACTCAGCAACACAACACACCGGAGAAACACAGCAACACGACTCGTTAGAGGAACTCAGCAACACGACTCGTTAGAGGAACTCAAGAACACGACATGTCAGAGGTACTCAGCAACATGACTCGTTAGAGGAACTCAGCAACAAGACACGTAGGAAGAAATCATCAACACGACACGTTAGAGGAACACAGCAACACGACACGTTAGAGGAACTCAGCAACACGACACGTTAGAGGAACTCAGCAACACGACACGTTAGAGGAACTCAGCAACACGACACGTTATAGGAACTCAGCAACACGACTCATTAGAGGAACTCAGCAACACGACTCGTTAGAGGAACTCAGCAACACGACTCGTTAGAGGAACTCAAGAACACGACATGTTAGAGGAACTCAGCAACACGACACACCGGAGGAACTCAGCAACACGACTCAGAGGAACTCAGCAACACGACTCAGAGGAACTCAGCAACTCGACATGTTCGAAGAACTCAGCAACACGACATGTTAGAGGATCTCAGCAATTCGACATGTTAGAGGAACTCAGCAACACGACTCGTTAGAGGAACTCAGCAACACGACACGTTAGAGGAACTCAGCAACACGACTCTTTAGAGGAACTCAGCAACACGACATGTTAGAGGAACTCAGCAAAACGACTCATTAGAGGAACTCAGCAAAACGACTCGTTAGAGGAACTCAGCAACACGACTCATTAGAGGAATACAGCAACTTGACATGTTAGAGGAACTCATCAAAACGACTCGTTAGAGGAACTCAGCAACACGACTCTTTAGAGGAACTCAGCAACACGACATGTTAGAGGAACTCAAGAACACGACACACCGGAGGAACCCAGCAACACGACCCATTAGAGGAACTCAGCAACTCGACATGTTAGAGGAACTTAGCAAAACGACTCGTTAGAGGAAGTCAGCAACACGACTCGTTAGATGAACTCAGCAACACGACTCGTTAGAGGAACTCAGCAACACGACACGTTAGAGGAACCCAGCAACATGACAAGCCGGAGGAACTCAGCAACACGACCCATTAGAGGAACTCAGCAACTCGACATGTTAGAGGAACTCAGCAAAACGACTCTTTAGAGGAACTCAGCAACACGACATGTTAGAGGAACTCAGCAAAACGACTCATTAGAGGAACTCAGCAACACGACTCATTAGAGGAACTCAGCAACACGACTCTTTAGAGGAACTCAGCAACACGACATGTTAGAGGAACTCAGCAAAACGACTCATTAGAGGAACTCAGCAACACAACTCATTAGAGGAACTCAGCAACACGACTCATTAGAGGAATACAGCAACACAACACACCGGAGAAACTCAGCAACACGTCACGTTAGAGGAACTCAGCAACACGTCACGCCGGAGGAACTCAACAACACGACTTGTTAGAGGAACTCAGCAACACAACACACCGGAGAAACTCAGCAACACGACTCGTTAGAGGAACTCAGCAACACGACTCGTTAGAGGAACTCAAGAACACGACATGTCAGAGGAACTCAGCAACATGACTCGTTAGAGGAACTCAGCAACAAGACACGTAGGAAGAAATCATCAACACGACACGTTAGAGGAACACAGCAACACGACACGTTAGAGGAACTCAGCAACACGACACGTTAGAGGAACTCAGCAACACGACACGTTATAGGAACTCAGCAACACGACTCATTAGAGGAACTCAGCAACACGACTCGTTAGAGGAACTCAGCAACACGACTCGTTAGAGGAACTCAAGAACACGACATGTTAGAGGAACTCAGCAACACGACACACCGGAGGAACTCAGCAACACGACTCAGAGGAACTCAGCAACACGACTCAGAGGAACTCAGCAACTCGACATGTTCGAGGAACTCAGCAACACGACATGTTAGAGGATCTCAGCAATTCGACATGTTAGAGGAACTCATCAACACGACACGTTAGAGGAACTCAGCAACACGACTCGTTAGAGGAACTCAGCAACACGACACGTTAGAGGAACTCAGCAACACGACACGTTAGAGGAACCCAGCAACATGACAAGCCGGAGGAACTCAGCAACACGAGAAGCCGGAGGAACTCAGCAAAAACGACACGCCGGGGGAACTCAACAACACGACATGTTAGAGGAACTCAGAAAAAGAATCGTTAGAGGAACTCAGCAACATGACTCGTTAGAGGAACTCAGCAAGACGACACGTTAGAGGAACTCAGCAACACAACACACCGGAGAAACTCAGCAAAGCGTCACGTTAGAGGAACTCAGCAACACGTCACGTTAGAGGAACTCAGCAACACGACACGTTAGAGGAACTCAGCAACACGACTCTTTAGAGGAACTCAGCAACACGACATGTTAGAGGAACTCAGCAAAACGACTCATTAGAGGAACTCAGCAACACAACTCATTAGAGGAACTCAGCAACACGACTCATTGGAGGAATACAGCAACACAACACACCGGAGAAACTCAGCAACACAACACACCGGAGAAACTCAGCAACACGTCACGTTAGAGGAACTCAGCAACACGTCACGTTAGAGGAACTCAGCAACACGACACGTTAGAGGAACTCAGTAACATGACATGTTAGAGGAACTCAGCAAAACGACTCATTAGAGGAACTCAGCAAAACGACTCGTTAGAGGAACTCAGCAACACGACTCATTAGAGGAATACAGCAACTTGACATGTTAGAGGAACTCATCAAAACGACTCGTTAGAGGAACTCAGGAACACGACTCTTTAGAGGAACTCAGCAACACGACATGTTAGAGGAACTCAAGAACACGACACACCGGAGGAACCCAGCAACACGACTCATTAGAGGAACTCAGCAACACAACTCATTAGAGGAACTCAGCAACACGACTCATTAGAGGAATACAGCAACACAACACACCGGAGAAACTCAGCAACACAACACACCGGAGAAACTCAGCAACACGTCACGTTAGAGGAACTCAGCAACACGTCACGTTAGAGGAACTCAGCAACACGACACGTTAGAGGAACTCAGCAACACGACTCTTTAGAGGAACTCAGCAACACGACATGTTAGAGGAACTCAGCAAAACGACTCATTAGAGGAACTCAGCAACACAACTCATTAGAGGAACTCAGCAACACGACTCATTAGAGGAATACAGCAACACAACACACCGGAGAAACTCAGCAACACAACACACCGGAGAAACTCAGCAACACGTCACGTTAGAGGAACTCAGCAACACGTCACGCCGGAGGAACTCAACAACACGACTTGTTAGAGGAACTCAGCAACACAACACACCGGAGAAACTCAGCAACACGTCACGTTAGAGGAACTCAGCAACATGTCACGTTAGAGGAACTCAGCAACATGTCACGTTAGAGGAACTCAGCAACACAACACGTTAGAGGAACTCAGCAACACTACTCTTTAGAGGAACTCAGCAACAAGACATGTTAGAGGAACTCAGCAACACGACTCATTAGAGGAATACAGCAACTTGACATGTTAGAGGAACTCATCAAAACGACTCGTTAGAGGAACTCAGCAACACGACTCGTTAGAGGAACTCAGCAACACGACATGTTAGAGGAACTCAGGAAAACGACTCGTTAGAGGAACTCAGCAACACGACATGTTAGAGGAACTCAAGAACACGACACACCGGAGGAACTCAGCAACACGACCCATTAGAGGAACTCAGCAACTCGACATGTTAGAGGAACTCAGCAAAACGACTTGTTAGAGGAACTCAGCAACACGACTCGTTAGATGAACTCAGCAACACGACTCGTTAGAGGAACTCAGCAACACGACACGTTAGAGGAACCCAGCAACATGACAAGCCGGAGGAACTCAGCAACACGAGAAGCCGGAGGAACTCAGCAAAAACGACACGCCAGGGGAACTCAACAACACGACATGTTAGAGGAACTCAGAAAAAGAATCGTTAGAGGAACTCAGCAACATGACTCGTTAGAGGAACTCAGCAAGACGACACGTTAGAGGAACTCAGCAACACAACACACCGGAGAAACTCAGCAACACGTCACGTTAGAGAAACTCAGCAACACGTCACGTTAGAGGAACTCAGCAACACGACACGTTAGAGGAACTCAGCAACACGACTCTTTAGAGGAACTCAGCAACACGACATGTTAGAGGAACTCAGCAAAACGACTCATTAGAGGAACTCAGCAACACAACTCATTAGAGGAACTCAGCAACACGACTCATTAGAGGAATACAGCAACACAACACACCGGAGAAACTCAGCAACACAACACACCGGAGAAACTCAGCAACATGTCACGTTAGAGGAACTCAGCAACACGTCACATTAGAGGAACTCAGTAACATGACACGTTAGAGGAACTCAGCAACACGACTCTTTAGAGGAACTCAGCAACACGACATGTTAGAGGAACTCAGCAAAACGACTCATTAGAGGAACTCAGCAACACAACTCATTAGAGGAACTCAGCAACACGACTCATTAGAGGAATACAGCAACACAACACACCGGAGAATCTCAGCAACACAACACACCGGAGAAACTCAGCAACACGTCACGTTAGAGGAACTCAGCAACACGTCACGTTAGAGGAACTCAGCAACACGACACGTTAGAGGAACTCAGCAACACGACATGTTAGAGGAACTCAGCAAAACTACTCATTAGAGGAACTCAGCAAAATGACTCGTTAGAGGAACTCAGCAACACGACTCATTAGAGGAATACAGCAACTTGACATGTTAGAGGAACTCATCAAAACGACTCGTTAGATGAACTCAGCAACACGACTCGTTAGAGGAACTCAGCAACACGACACGTTAGAGGAACCCAGCAACATGACAAGCCGGAGGAACTCAGCAACACGACCCATTAGAGGAACTCAGCAACTCGACATGTTAGAGGAACTCAGCAAAACGACTCTTTAGAGGAACTCAGCAACACGACATGTTAGAGGAACTCAGCAAAACGACTCTTTAGAGGAACTCAGCAACACGACATGTTAGAGGAACTCAGCAAAACGACTCATTAGAGGAACTCAGCAACACAACTCATTAGAGGAACTCAGCAACACGACTCATTAGAGGAATACAGCAACACAACACACCGGAGAAACTCAGCAACACGTCACGTTAGAGGAACTCAGCAACTCGATATGTTAGAGGAACTCAGCAACACGACTCGTTAGAGGAACTCAGCAACACGACACGTTAGAGGAACCCAGCAACATGACAAGCCGGAGGAACTCAGCAAGACGAGAAGCCGGAGGAACTCAGCAAAAACGACACGCCGGGGGAACTCAACAACACGACATGTTAGAGGAACTCAGAAAAAGAATCGTTAGAGGAACTCAGCAACATGACTCGTTAGAGGAACTCAGCAAGACGACACGTTAGAGGAACTCAGCAACACAACACACCGGAGAAACTCAGCAACACGTCACGTTAGAGGAACTCAGCAACACGTCACGTTAGAGGAACTCAGCAACACGACACGTTAGAGGAACTCAGCAACACGACTCTTTAGAGGAACTCAGCAACACGACATGTTAGAGGAACTCAGCAAAACGACTCATTAGAGGAACTCAGCAACACAACTCATTAGAGGAACTCAGCAACACGACTCATTAGAGGAATACAGCAACACAACACACCGGAGAAACTCAGCAACACAACACACCGGAGAAACTCAGCAACACGTCACGTTAGAGGAACTCAGCAACACGTCACGTTAGAGGAACTCAGCAACACGACACGTTAGAGGAACTCAGCAACACGACTCTTTAGAGGAACTCAGCAACACGACATGTTAGAGGAACTCAGCAACACGACTCATTAGAGGAATACAGCAACACAACACACCGGAGAAACTCAGCAACACGTCACGTTAGAGGAACTCAGCAACATGTCACGTTAGAGGAACTCAGCAACACGACACGTTAGAGGAACTCAGCAACACGACTCTTTAGAGGAACTCAGCAACAAGACATGTTAGAGGAACTCAGCAACACGACTCATTAGAGGAATACAGCAACTTGACATGTTAGAGTAACTCATCAAAACGACTCGTTAGAGGAACTCAGCAACACGACTCGTTAGAGGAACTCAGCAACACGACATGTTAGAGGAACTCAGGAAAACGACTCGTTAGAGGAACTCAGCAACACGACATGTTAGAGGAACTCAAGAACACGACACACCGGAGGAACTCAGCAACACGACCCATTAGAGGAACTCAGCAACTCGACATGTTAGAGGAACTCAGCAAAACGACTTGTTAGAGGAACTCAGCAACACGACTCGTTAGATGAACTCAGCAACACGACTCGTTAGAGGAACTCAGCAAAACGACACGTTAGAGGAACCCAGCAACATGACAAGCCGGAGGAACTCAGCAACACGAGAAGCCGGAGGAACTCAGCAAAAACGACACGCCGGGGGAACTCAACAACACGACATGTTAGAGGAACTCAGAAAAAGAATCGTTAGAGGAACTCAGCAACATGACTCGTTAGAGGAACTCAGCAAGACGACACGTTAGAGGAACTCAGCAACACAACACACCGGAGAAACTCAGCAAAACGTCACGTTAGAGGAACTCAGCAACACGTCACGTTAGAGGAACTCAGCAACACGACACGTTAGAGGAACTCAGCAACACGACTCTTTAGAGGAAATCAGCAACACGACATGTTAGAGGAACTCAGCAAAACGACTCATTAGAGGAACTCAGCAACACAACTCATTAGAGGAACTCAGCAACACGACTCATTAGTGGAATACAGCAACACAACACACCGGAGAAACTCAGCAACACAACACACCGGAGAAACTCAGCAACACGTCACGTTAGAGGAACTCAGCAACACGTCACGTTAGAGGAACTCAGCAACACGACACGTTAGAGGAACTCAGTAACATGACATGTTAGAGGAACTCAGCAAAACGACTCATTAGAGGAACTCAGCAAAACGACTCGTTAGAGGAACTCAGCAACACGACTCATTAGAGGAATACAGCAACTTGACATGTTAGAGGAACTCATCAAAACGACTCGTTAGAGGAACTCAGGAACACGACTCTTTAGAGGAACTCAGCAACACGACATGTTAGAGGAACTCAAGAACCCGACACACCGGAGGAACCCAGCAACACGACTCATTAGAGGAACTCAGCAACACAACTCATTAGAGGAACTCAGCAACACGACTCATTAGAGGAATACAGCAACACAACACACCGGAGAAACTCAGCAACACAACACACCGGAGAAACTCAGCAACACGTCACGTTAGAGGAACTCAGCAACACGTCACGTTAGAGGAACTCAGCAACACGACACGTTAGAGGAACTCAGCAACACGACTCTTTAGAGGAACTCAGCAACACGACATGTTAGAGGAACTCAGCAAAACGACTCATTAGAGGAACTCAGCAACACAACTCATTAGAGGAACTCAGCAACACGACTCATTAGAGGAATACAGCAACACAACACACCGGAGAAACTCAGCAACACAACACACCGGAGAAACTCAGCAACACGTCACGTTAGAGGAACTCAGCAACACGTCACGCCGGAGGAACTCAACAACACGACTTGTTAGAGGAACTCAGCAACACAACACACCGGAGAAACTCAGCAACACGTCACGTTAGAGGAACTCAGCAACATGTCACGTTAGAGGAACTCAGCAACACGACACGTTAGAGGAACTCAGCAACACGACTCTTTAGAGGAACTCAGCAACAAGACATGTTAGAGGAACTCAGCAACACGACTCATTAGAGGAATACAGCAACTTGACATGTTAGAGGAACTCATCAAAACGACTCGTTAGAGGAACTCAGCAACACGACTCGTTAGAGGAACTCAGCAACATGACATGTTAGAGGAACTCAGGAAAACGACTCGTTAGAGGAACTCAGCAACACGACATGTTAGAGGAACTCAAGAACACGACACACCGGAGGAACTCAGCAACACGACCCATTAGAGGAACTCAGCAACTCGACATGTTAGAGGAACTCAGCAAAACGACTTGTTAGAGGAACTCAGCAACACGACTCGTTAGATGAACTCAGCAACACGACTCGTTAGAGGAACTCAGCAACACGACACGTTAGAGGAACCCAGCAACATGACAAGCCGGAGGAACTCAGCAACACGAAAAGCCGGAGGAACTCAGCAAAAACGACACGCCGGGGGAACTCAACAACACGACATGTTAGAGGAACTCAGAAAAAGAATCGTTAGAGGAACTCAGCAACATGACTCGTTAGAGGAACTCAGCAAGACGACACGTTAGAGGAACTCAGCAACACAACACACCGGAGAAACTCAGCAACACGTCACGTTAGAGGAACTCAGCAACACGTCACGTTAGAGGAACTCAGTAACACGACACGTTAGAGGAACTCAGCAACACGACTCTTTAGAGGAACTCAGCAACACGACATGTTAGAGGAACTCAGCAAAACGACTCATTAGAGGAACTCAGCAACACAACTCATTAGAGGAACTCAGCAACACGACTCATTAGAGGAATACAGCAACACAACACACCGGAGAAACTCAGCAACACAACACACCGGAGAAACTCAGCAACACGTCACGTTAGAGGAACTCAGCAAAACGTCACGTTAGAGGAACTCAGCAACACGACACGTTAGAGGAACTCAGCAACACGACATGTTAGAGGAACTCAGCAAAACGACTCATTAGAGGAACTCAGCAAAACGACTCGTTAGAGGAACTCAGCAACACGACTCATTAGAGGAATACAGCAACTTGACATGTTAGAGGAACTCATCAAAACGACTCGTTAGAGGAACTCAGCAACACGACTCTTTAGAGGAACTCAGCAACACGACATGTTAGAGGAACTCAAGAACACGACACACCGGAGGAACCCAGCAACACGACCCATTGGAGGAACTCAGCAACTCGAGATGTTAGAGGAACTTAGCAAAACGACTCGTTAGAGGAAGTCAGCAACACGACTCGTTAGATGAACTCAGCAACACGACTCATTAGAGGAACTCAGCAACACGACACGTTAGAGGAACCCAGCAACATGACAAGCCGGAGGAACTCAGCAACACGACCCATTAGAGGAACTCAGCAACTCGACATGTTAGAGGAACTCAGCAAAACGACTCTTTAGAGGAACTCAGCAACACGACATGTTAGAGGAACTCAGCAAAACGACTCATTAGAGGAACTCAGCAACACAACTCATTAGAGGAACTCAGCAACACGACTCTTTAGAGGAACTCAGCAACACGACATGTTAGAGGAACTCAGCAAAACGACTCATTAGAGGAACTCAGCAACACAGCTCATTAGAGGAACTCAGCAACACGACTCATTAGAGGAATACAGCAACACAACACACCGGAGAAACTCAGCAACACGTCACGTTAGAGGAACTCAGCAACTCGACATGTTAGAGGAACTCAGCAACACGACTCGTTAGAGGAACTCAGCAACACGACACGTTAGAGGAACCCAGCAACATGACAAGCCGGAGGAACTCAGCAAGACGAGAAGCCGGAGGAACTCAGCAAAAACGACACGCCGGGGGAACTCAACAACACGACATGTTAGAGGAACTCAGAAAAAGAATCGTTAGAGGAACTCAGCAACATGACTCGTTAGAGGAACTCAGCAAGACGACACGTTAGAGGAACTCAGCAACACAACACACCGGAGAAACTCAGCAACACGTCACGTTAGAGGAACTCAGCAACACGTCACGTTAGAGGAACTCAGCAACACGACACGTTAGAGGAACTCAGCAACACGACTCTTTAGAGGAACTCAGCAACACGACATGTTAGAGGAACTCAGCAAAACGACTCATTAGAGGAACTCAGCAACACAACTCATTAGAGGAACTCAGCAACACGACTCATTAGAGGAATACAGCAACACAACACACCGGAGAAACTCAGCAACACAACACACCGGAGAAACTCAGCAACACAACACACCGGAGAAACTCAGCAACACGTCACGTTAGAGGAACTCAGCAACACGTCACGTTAGAGGAACTCAGCAACACGACACGTTAGAGGAACTCAGCAACACGACTCTTTAGAGGAACTCAGCAACACGACATGTTAGAGGAACGCAGCAAAACGACTCATTAGAGGAACTCAGCAAAACGACTCGTTAGAGGAACTCAGCAACACGACTCATTAGAGGAATACAGCAACTTGACATGTTAGAGGAACTCATCAAAACGACTCGTTAGAGGAACTCAGCAACACGACTCTTTAGAGGAACTCAGCAACACGAGATGTTAGAGGAACTCAAGAACACGACACACCGGAGGAACCCAGCAACACGACCCATTAGAGGAACTCAGCAACTCGACATGTTAGAGGAACTTAGCAAAACGACTCGTTAGAGGAAGTCAGCAACACGACTCGTTAGATGAACTCAGCAACACGACTCGTTAGAGGAACTCAGCAACACGACACGTTAGAGGAACCCAGCAACATGACAAGCCGGAGGAACTCAGCAACACGACCCATTAGAGGAACTCAGCAACTCGACATGTTAGAGGAACTCAGCAAAACGACTCTTTAGAGGAACTCAGCAACACGACATGTTAGAGGAACTCAGCAAAACGACTTGTTAGAGGAACTCAGCAACACAACTCATTAGAGGAACTCAGCAACACGACTCTTTAGAGGAACTCAGCAACACGACTCATTAGAGGAATACAGCAACACAACACACCGGAGAAACTCAGCAACACGTCACGTTAGAGGAACTCAGCAACACGTCACGCCGGAGGAACTCAACAACACGACTTGTTAGAGGAACTCAGCAACACGACTCGTTAGAGGAACTCAAGAACACGACATGTCAGAGGAACTCAGCAACATGACTCGTTAGAGGAATTCAGCAACAAGACACGTAGGAAGAAATCATCAACACGACACGTTAGAGGAACACAGCAACACGACACGTTAGAGGAACTCAGCAACACGACACGTTAGAGGAACTCAGCAACACGACACGTTAGAGGAACTCAGCAACACGACACGTTATAGGAACTCAGCAACACGACTCTTTAGAGGAACTCAGCAACACGACTCGTTAGAGGAACTCAGCAACACAACTCGTTAGAGGAACTCAAGAACACGACATGTTAGAGGAACTCAGCAACACGACTTGTTAGAGGAACTCAGCAAGACGACACGTTAGAGGAACTCAGCAACAAGACACGTTAGAGGAACTCAAGAACACGACATGTTAGAGGATCTCAGCAATTCGACATGTTAGAGGAGCTCAGCAACACGACTCGTTAGAGGAACTCAGCAAGACGACACGTTAGAGGAACTCAGCAACACGATTCGTTAGAGGAACTCAGCAACATGACATGTCAGAGGAACTCAGCAACATGACTCGTTAGAGGAACTCAGCAACAAGACACGTAGGAAGAAATCATCAACACGACACGTTAGAGGAACACAGCAACACGACACGTTTGAGGAACTCAGCAACACGACACGTTAGAGGAACTCAGCAACATGACACGTTAGAGGAACTCAGCAACACGACTAGTTAGAGGAACTCAGCAACACGACACATCGGAGGAACTCAGCAACACGACTCAGAGGAACTCAGCAACTCGACATGTTAGAGGAACTCAGCAACATGACATGTTAGAGGATCTCAGCAATTCGACATGTTAGAGGAACTCATCAACACGACACGTTAGAGGAACTCAGCAACACGACTCGTTAGAGGAACTCAGCAATTCGACATGTTAGAGGAACTCAGCAACACGACTCCTTATAGGATCTCAGCAACTGGACACGTTAGAGGAACTCAGCAACACGACATGTTAGAGGATCTCAGCAATTCGTCATGTTAGAGGAACTCAGCAACACGACACGTTAGAGGAAGTCAGCAACACGACTCGTTAGAGGAACTCAGCAACTCGACATGTTAGAGGAACTCAGCAACACGACATGTTAGAGGATCTCAGCAATTCGACATGTTAGAGGAACTCAGCAACACAACTCCTTAGAGGAACTCAGTAACAGGACACGTTAGAGGAACTCAGCAACACGACTATTTAGAGGAATTCAGAAACATGACTATTTAGAGGAACTCAGCAACACGACATGCCAGTGGAACTCAGCAAAACGAAACGTTAGAGGAAATCAGCAACATGACTCGTTAGAGGAACTCAGCAACACGACACGCCGGAGGAACTCAGCAACACGACCTGTTAGAGTAACTCAGCAAAACTACTCATTAGAGGAACTCAGCAAAATGACTCGTTAGAGGAACTCAGCAACACGACTCATTAGAGGAATACAGCAACTTGACATGTTAGAGGAACTCATCAAAACGACTCGTTAGAGGAACTCAGCAACACGACTCGTTAGAGGAACTCAGCAACACGACATGTTAGAGGAACTCAGGAAAACGACTCGTTAGAGGAACTCAGCAACACGACATGTTAGAGGAACTCAAGAACACGACACACCGGAGGAACTCAGCAACACGACCCATTAGAGGAACTCAGCAACTCGACATGTTAGAGGAACTCAGCAAAACGACTTGTTAGAGGAACTCAGCAACACGACTCGTTAGATGAACTCAGCAACACGACTCGTTAGAGGAACTCAGCAAAACGACACGTTAGAGGAACCCAGCAACATGACAAGCCGGAGGAACTCAGCAACACGAGAAGCCGGAGGAACTCAGCAAAAACGACACGCCGGGGGAACTCAACAACACGACATGTTAGAGGAACTCAGAAAAAGAATCGTTAGAGGAACTCAGCAACATGACTCGTTAGAGGAACTCAGCAAGACGACACGTTAGAGGAACTCAGCAACACAACACACCGGAGAAACTCAGCAAAACGTCACGTTAGAGGAACTCAGCCATACGTCACGTTAGAGGAACTCAGCAACACGACACGTTAGAGGAACTCAGCAACACGACTCTTTAGAGGAACTCAGCAACACGACATGTTAGAGGAACTCAGCAAAACGACTCATTAGAGGAACTCAGCAACACAACTCATTAGAGGAACTCAGCAACACGACTCATTAGAGGAATACAGCAACACAACACACCGGAGAAACTCAGCAACACAACACACCGGAGAAACTCAGCAACACGTCACGTTAGAGGAACTCAGCAACACGTCACGTTAGAGGAACTCAGCAACACGACACGTTAGAGGAACTCAGCAACACGACTCTTTAGAGGAACTCAGCAACACGACATGTTAGAGGAACGCAGCAAAACGACTCATTAGAGGAACTCAGCAAAACGACTCGTTAGAGAAACTCAGCAACACGACTCATTAGAGGAATACAGCAACTTGACATGTTAGAGGAACTCATCAAAACGACTCGTTAGAGGAACTCAGCAACACGACTCTTTAGAGGAACTCAGCAACACGACATGTTAGAGGAACTCAAGAACACGACACACCGGAGGAACCCAGCAACACGACCCATTAGAGGAACTCAGCAACTCGACATGTTAGAGGAACTTAGCAAAACGACTCGTTAGAGGAAGTCAGCAACACGACTCGTTAGATGAACTCAGCAACACGACTCGTTAGAGGAACTCAGCAACACGACACGTTAGAGGAACCCAGCAACATGACAAGCCGGAGGAACTCAGCAACACGACCCATTAGAGGAACTCAGCAACTCGACATGTTAGAGGAACTCAGCAAAACGACTCTTTAGAGGAACTCAGCAACACGACATGTTAGAGGAACTCAGCAAAACGACTTGTTAGAGGAACTCAGCAACACAACTCATTAGAGGAACTCAGCAACACGACTCTTTAGAGGAACTCAGCAACACGACTCATTAGAGGAATACAGCAACACAACACACCGGAGAAACTCAGCAACACGTCACGTTAGAGGAACTCAGCAACACGTCACGCCGGAGGAACTCAACAACACGACTTGTTAGAGGAACTCAGCAACACGACTCGTTAGAGGAACTCAAGAACACGACATGTCAGAGGAACTCAGCAACATGACTCGTTAGAGGAATTCAGCAACAAGACACGTAGGAAGAAATCATCAACACGACACGTTAGAGGAACACAGCAACACGACACGTTAGAGGAACTCAGCAACACGACACGTTAGAGGAACTCAGCAACACGACACGTTAGAGGAACTCAGCAACACGACACGTTATAGGAACTCAGCAACACGACTCTTTAGAGGAACTCAGCAACACGACTCGTTAGAGGAACTCAGCAACACAACTCGTTAGAGGAACTCAAGAACACGACATGTTAGAGGAACTCAGCAACACGACTCGTTAGAGGAACTCAGCAAGACGACACGTTAGAGGAACTCAGCAACAAGACACGTTAGAGGAACTCAAGAACACGACATGTTAGAGGATCTGAGCAATTCGACATGTTAGAGGAGCTCAGCAACACGACTCGTTAGAGGAACTCAGCAAGACGACACGTTAGAGGAACTCAGCAACACGATTCGTTAGAGGAACTCAGCAACATGACATGTCAGAGTAACTCAGCAACATGACTCGTTAGAGGAACTCAGCAACAAGACACGTAGGAAGAAATCATCAACACGACACGTTAGAGGAACACAGCAACACGACACGTTTGAGGAACTCAGCAACACGACACGTTAGAGGAACTCAGCAACATGACACGTTAGAGGAACTCAGCAACACGACTAGTTAGAGGAACTCAGCAACACGACACATCGGAGGAACTCAGCAACACGACTCAGAGGAACTCAGCAACTCGACATGTTAGAGGAACTCAGCAACACGACATGTTAGAGGATCTCAGCAATTCGACATGTTAGAGGAACTCATCAACACGACACGTTAGAGGAACTCAGCAAAACGACTTGTTAGAGGAACTCAGCAACACGACTCGTTGGATGAACTCAGCAACACGACTCGTTAGAGGAACTCAGCAAAACGACACGTTAGAGGAACCCAGCAACATGACAAGCCGGAGGAACTCAGCAACACGAGAAGCCGGAGGAACTCAGCAAAAACGACACGCCGGGGGCACTCAACAACACGACATGTTAGAGGAACTCAGAAAAAGAATCGTTAGAGGAACTCAGCAACATGACTCGTTAGAGGAACTCAGCAAGACGACACGTTAGAGGAACTCAGCAACACAACACACCGGAGAAACTCAGCAAAACGTCACGTTAGAGGAACTCAGCCATACGTCACGTTAGAGGAACTCAGCAACACGACACGTTAGAGGAACTCAGCAACACGACTCTTTAGAGGAACTCAGCAACACGACATGTTAGAGGAACTCAGCAAAACGACTCATTAGAGGAACTCAGCAACACAACTCATTAGAGGAACTCAGCAACACGACTCATTAGAGGAATACAGCAACACAACACACCGGAGAAACTCAGCAACACAACACACCGGAGAAACTCAGCAACACGTCACGTTAGAGGAACTCAGCAACACGTCACGTTAGAGGAACTCAGCAACACGTCACGTTAGAGGAACTCAGCAACACGACACGTTAGAGGAACTCAGCAACACGACTCTTTAGAGGAACTCAGCAACACGACATGTTAGAGGAACGCAGCAAAACGACTCATTAGAGGAACTCAGCAAAACGACTCGTTAGAGGAACTCAGCAACACGACTCATTAGAGGAATACAGCAACTTGACATGTTAGAGGAACTCATCAAAACGACTCGTTAGAGGAACTCAGCAACACGACTCTTTAGAGGAACTCAGCAACACGACATGTTAGAGGAACTCAAGAACACGACACACCGGAGGAACCCAGCAACACGACCCATTAGAGGAACTCAGCAACTCGACATGTTAGAGGAACTTAGCAAAACGACTCGTTAGAGGAAGTCAGCAACACGACTCGTTAGATGAACTCAGCAACACGACTCGTTAGAGGAACTCAGCAACACGACACGTTAGAGGAACCCAGCAACATGACAAGCCGGAGGAACTCAGCAACACGACCCATTAGAGGAACTCAGCAACTCGACATGTTAGAGGAACTCAGCAAAACGACTCTTTAGAGGAACTCAGCAACACGACATGTTAGAGGAACTCAGCAAAACGACTTGTTAGAGGAACTCAGCAACACAACTCATTAGAGGAACTCAGCAACACGACTCTTTAGAGGAACTCAGCAACACGACTCATTAGAGGAATACAGCAACAGAACACACCGGAGAAACTCAGCAACACGTCACGTTAGAGGAACTCAGCAACACGTCACGCCGGAGGAACTCAACAACACGACTTGTTAGAGGAACTCAGCAACACGACTCGTTAGAGGAACTCAAGAACACGACATGTCAGAGGAACTCAGCAACATGACTCGTTAGAGGAATTCAGCAACAAGACACGTAGGAAGAAATCATCAACACGACACGTTAGAGGAACACAGCAACACGACACGTTAGAGGAACTCAGCAACACGACACGTTAGAGGAACTCAGCAACACGACACGTTAGAGGAACTCAGCAACACGACACGTTATAGGAACTCAGCAACACGACTCTTTAGAGGAACTCAGCAACACGACTCGTTAGAGGAACTCAGCAACACAACTCGTTAGAGGAACTCAAGAACACGACATGTTAGAGGAACTCAGCAACACGACTCGTTAGAGGAACTCAGCAAGACGACACGTTAGAGGAACTCAGCAACAAGACACGTTAGAGGAACTCAAGAACACGACATGTTAGAGGATCTCAGCAATTCGACATGTTAGAGGAGCTCAGCAACACGACTCGTTAGAGGAACTCAGCAAGACGACACGTTAGAGGAACTCAGCAACACGATTCGTTAGAGGAACTCAGCAACATGACATGTCAGAGGAACTCAGCAACATGACTCGTTAGAGGAACTCAGCAACAAGACACGTAGGAAGAAATCATCAACACGACACGTTAGAGGAACACAGCAACACGACACGTTTGAGGAACTCAGCAACACGACACGTTAGAGGAACTCAGCAACATGACACGTTAGAGGAACTCAGCAACACGACTAGTTAGAGGAACTCAGCAACACGACACATCGGAGGAACTCAGCAACACGACTCAGAGGAACTCAGCAACTCGACATGTTAGAGGAACTCAGCAACACGACATGTTAGAGGATCTCAGCAATTCGACATGTTAGAGGAACTCATCAACACGACACGTTAGAGGAACTCAGCAACACGACTCGTTAGAGGAACTCAGCAATTCGACATGTTAGAGGAACTCAGCAACACGACTCCTTATAGGATCTCAGCAACTGGACACGTTAGAGGAACTCAGCAACACGACATGTTAGAGGATCTCAGCAATTCGTCATGTTAGAGGAACTCAGCAACACGACACGTTAGAGGAAGTCAGCAACACGACTCGTTAGAGGAACTCAGCAACTCGACATGTTAGAGGAACTCAGCAACACGACATGTTAGAGGATCTCAGCAATTCGACATGTTAGAGGAACTCAGCAACACAACTCCTTAGAGGAACTCAGTAACAGGACACGTTAGAGGAACTCAGCAACACGACTATTTAGAGGAATTCAGAAACATGACTATTTAGAGGAACTCAGCAACACGACATGCCAGTGGAACTCAGCAAAACGAAACGTTAGAGGAAATCAGCAACATGACTCGTTAGAGGAACTCAGCAACACGACACGCCGGAGGAACTCAGCAACACGACCTGTTAGAGGAACTCAGCAAAACTACTCATTAGAGGAACTCAGCAAAATGACTCGTTAGAGGAACTCAGCAACACGACTCATTAGAGGAATACAGCAACTTGACATGTTAGAGGAACTCATCAAAACGACTCGTTAGAGGAACTCAGCAACACGACTCGTTAGAGGAACTCAGCAACACGACATGTTAGAGGAACTCAGGAAAACGACTCGTTAGAGGAACTCAGCAACACGACATGTTAGAGGAACTCAAGAACACGACACACCGGAGGAACTCAGCAACACGACCCATTAGAGGAACTCAGCAACTCGACATGTTAGAGGAACTCAGCAAAACGACTTGTTAGAGGAACTCAGCAACACGACTCGTTAGATGAACTCAGCAACACGACTCGTTAGAGGAACTCAGCAAAACGACACGTTAGAGGAACCCAGCAACATGACAAGCCGGAGGAACTCAGCAACACGAGAAGCCGGAGGAACTCAGCAAAAACGACACGCCGGGGGAACTCAACAACACGACATGTTAGAGGAACTCAGAAAAAGAATCGTTAGAGGAACTCAGCAACATGACTCGTTAGAGGAACTCAGCAAGACGACACGTTAGAGGAACTCAGCAACACAACACACCGGAGAAACTCAGCAAAACGTCACGTTAGAGGAACTCAGCCATACGTCACGTTAGAGGAACTCAGCAACACGACACGTTAGAGGAACTCAGCAACACGACTCTTTAGAGGAACTCAGCAACACGACATGTCAGAGGAACTCAGCAAAACGACTCATTAGAGGAACTCAGCAACACAACTCATTAGAGGAACTCAGCAACACGACTCATTAGAGGAATACAGCAACACAACACACCGGAGAAACTCAGCAACACAACACACCGGAGAAACTCAGCAACACGTCACGTTAGAGGAACTCAGCAACACGTCACGTTAGAGGAACTCAGCAACACGACACGTTAGAGGAACTCAGTAACATGACATGTTAGAGGAACTCAGCAAAACGACTCATTAGAGGAACTCAGCAAAACGACTCGTTAGAGGAACTCAGCAACACGACTCATTAGAGGAATACAGCAACTTGACATGTTAGAGGAACTCATCAAAACGACTCGTTAGAGGAACTCAGGAACACGACTCTTTAGAGGAACTCAGCAACACGACATGTTAGAGGAACTCAAGAACACGACACACCGGAGGAACCCAGCAACACGACTCATTAGAGGAACTCAGCAACACAACTCATTAGAGGAACTCAGCAACACGACTCATTAGAGGAATACAGCAACACAACACACCGGAGAAACTCAGCAACACAACACACCGGAGAAACTCAGCAACACGTCACGTTAGAGGAACTCAGCAACACGTCACGTTAGAGGAACTCAGCAACACGACACGTTAGAGGAACTCAGCAACACGACTCTTTAGAGGAACTCAGCAACACGACATGTTAGAGGAACTCAGCAAAACGACTCATTAGAGGAACTCAGCAACACAACTCATTAGAGGAACTCAGCAACACGACTCATTAGAGGAATACAGCAACACAACACACCGGAGAAACTCAGCAACACAACACACCGGAGAAACTCAGCAACACGTCACGTTAGAGGAACTCAGCAACACGTCACGCCGGAGGAACTCAACAACACGACTTGTTAGAGGAACTCAGCAACACAACACACCGGAGAAACTCAGCAACACGTCACGTTAGAGGAACTCAGCAACATGTCACGTTAGAGGAACTCAGCAACATGTCACGTTAGAGGAACTCAGCAACACGACACGTTAGAGGAACTCAGCAACACGACTCTTTAGAGGAACTCAGCAACAAGACATGTTAGAGGAACTCAGCAACACGACTCATTAGAGGAATACAGCAACTTGACATGTTAGAGGAACTCATCAAAACGACTCGTTAGAGGAACTCAGCAACACGACTCGTTAGAGGAACTCAGCAACACGACATGTTAGAGGAACTCAGGAAAACGACTCGTTAGAGGAACTCAGCAACACGACATGTTAGAGGAACTCAAGAACACGACACACCGGAGGAACTCAGCAACACGACCCATTAGAGGAACTCAGCAACTCGACATGTTAGAGGAACTCAGCAAAACGACTTGTTAGAGGAACTCAGCAACACGACTCGTTAGATGAACTCAGCAACACGACTCGTTAGAGGAACTCAGCAACACGACACGTTAGAGGAACCCAGCAACATGACAAGCCGGAGGAACTCAGCAACACGAGAAGCCGGAGGAACTCAGCAAAAAAGACACGCCGGGGGAACTCAACAACACGACATGTTAGAGGAACTCAGAAAAAGAATCGTTAGAGGAACTCAGCAACATGACTCGTTAGAGGAACTCAGCAAGACGACACGTTAGAGGAACTCAGCAACACAACACACCGGAGAAACTCAGCAACACGTCACGTTAGAGGAACTCAGCAACACGTCACGTTAGAGGAACTCAGTAACACGACACGTTAGAGGAACTCAGCAACACGACTCTTTAGAGGAACTCAGCAACACGACATGTTAGAGGAACTCAGCAAAACGACTCATTAGAGGAACTCAGCAACACAACTCATTAGAGGAACTCAGCAACACGACTCATTAGAGGAATACAGCAACACAACACACCGGAGAAACTCAGCAACACAACACACCGGAGAAACTCAGCAACACGTCACGTTAGAGGAACTCAGCAACACGTCACGTTAGAGGAACTCAGCAACACGACACGTTAGAGGAACTCAGCAACACGACATGTTAGAGGAACTCAGCAAAACTACTCATTAGAGGAACTCAGCAAAATGACTCGTTAGAGGAACTCAGCAACACGACTCATTAGAGGAATACAGCAACTTGACATGTTAGAGGAACTCATCAAAACGACTCGTTAGAGGAACTCAGCAACACGACTCTTTAGAGGAACTCAGCAACACGACATGTTAGAGGAACTCAAGAACACGACACACCGGAGGAACCCAGCAACACGACCCATTAGAGGAACTCAGCAACTCGACATGTTAGAGGAACTTAGCAAAACGACTCGTTAGAGGAAGTCAGCAACACGACTCGTTAGATGAACTCAGCAACACGACTCGTTAGAGGAACTCAGCAACACGACACGTTAGAGGAACCCAGCAACATGACAAGCCGGAGGAACTCAGCAACACGACCCATTAGAGGAACTCAGCAACTCGACATGTTAGAGGAACTCAGCAAAACGACTCTTTAGAGGAACTCAGCAACACGACATGTTAGAGGAACACAGCAACACGACACGTTTGAGGAACTCAGCAACACGACACGTTAGAGGAACTCAGCAACATGACACGTTAGAGGAACTCAGCAACACGACTAGTTAGAGGAACTCAGCAACACGACACATCGGAGGAACTCAGCAACACGACTCAGAGGAACTCAGCAACTCGACATGTTAGAGGAACTCAGCAACACGACATGTTAGAGGATCTCAGCAATTCGACATGTTAGAGGAACTCATCAACACGACACGTTAGAGGAACTCAGCAACACGACTCGTTAGAGGAACTCAGCAATTCGACATGTTAGAGGAACTCAGCAACACGACTCCTTATAGGATCTCAGCAACTGGACACGTTAGAGGAACTCAGCAACACGACATGTTAGAGGATCTCAGCAATTCGTCATGTTAGAGGAACTCAGCAACACGACACGTTAGAGGAAGTCAGCAACACGACTCGTTAGAGGAACTCAGCAACTCGACATGTTAGAGGAACTCAGCAACACGACATGTTAGAGGATCTCAGCAATTCGACATGTTAGAGGAACTCAGCAACACAACTCCTTAGAGGAACTCAGTAACAGGACACGTTAGAGGAACTCAGCAACACGACTATTTAGAGGAATTCAGAAACATGACTATTTAGAGGAACTCAGCAACACGACATGCCAGTGGAACTCAGCAAAACGAAACGTTAGAGGAAATCAGCAACATGACTCGTTAGAGGAACTCAGCAACACGACACGCCGGAGGAACTCAGCAACACGACCTGTTAGAGGAACTCAGCAAAACTACTCATTAGAGGAACTCAGCAAAATGACTCGTTAGAGGAACTCAGCAACACGACTCATTAGAGGAATACAGCAACTTGACATGTTAGAGGAACTCATCAAAACGACTCGTTAGAGGAACTCAGCAACACGACTCGTTAGAGGAACTCAGCAACACGACATGTTAGAGGAACACAGCAACACGACACGTTTGAGGAACTCAGCAACACGACACGTTAGAGGAACTCAGCAACATGACACGTTAGAGGAACTCAGCAACACGACTAGTTAGAGGAACTCAGCAACACGACACATCGGAGGAACTCAGCAACACGACTCAGAGGAACTCAGCAACTCGACATGTTAGAGGAACTCAGCAACACGACATGTTAGAGGATCTCAGCAATTCGACATGTTAGAGGAACTCATCAACACGACACGTTAGAGGAACTCAGCAACACGACTCGTTAGAGGAACTCAGCAATTCGACATGTTAGAGGAACTCAGCAACACGACTCCTTATAGGATCTCAGCAACTGGACACGTTAGAGGAACTCAGCAACACGACATGTTAGAGGATCTCAGCAATTCGTCATGTTAGAGGAACTCAGCAACACGACACGTTAGAGGAAGTCAGCAACACGACTCGTTAGAGGAACTCAGCAACTCGACATGTTAGAGGAACTCAGCAACACGACATGTTAGAGGATCTCAGCAATTCGACATGTTAGAGGAACTCAGCAACACAACTCCTTAGAGGAACTCAGTAACAGGACACGTTAGAGGAACTCAGCAACACGACTATTTAGAGGAATTCAGAAACATGACTATTTAGAGGAACTCAGCAACACGACATGCCAGTGGAACTCAGCAAAACGAAACGTTAGAGGAAATCAGCAACATGACTCGTTAGAGGAACTCAGCAACACGACACGCCGGAGGAACTCAGCAACACGACCTGTTAGAGGAACTCAGCAAAACTACTCATTAGAGGAACTCAGCAAAATGACTCGTTAGAGGAACTCAGCAACACGACTCATTAGAGGAATACAGCAACTTGACATGTTAGAGGAACTCATCAAAACGACTCGTTAGAGGAACTCAGCAACACGACTCGTTAGAGGAACTCAGCAACACGACATGTTAGAGGAACTCAGGAAAACGACTCGTTAGAGGAACTCAGCAACACGACATGTTAGAGGAACTCAAGAACACGACACACCGGAGGAACTCAGCAACACGACCCATTAGAGGAACTCAGCAACTCGACATGTTAGAGGAACTCAGCAAAACGACTTGTTAGAGGAACTCAGCAACACGACTCGTTAGATGAACTCAGCAACACGACTCGTTAGAGGAACTCAGCAAAACGACACGTTAGAGGAACCCAGCAACATGACAAGCCGGAGGAACTCAGCAACACGAGAAGCCGGAGGAACTCAGCAAAAACGACACGCCGGGGGAACTCAACAACACGACATGTTAGAGGAACTCAGAAAAAGAATCGTTAGAGGAACTCAGCAACATGACTCGTTAGAGGAACTCAGCAAGACGACACGTTAGAGGAACTCAGCAACACAACACACCGGAGAAACTCAGCAAAACGTCACGTTAGAGGAACTCAGCAACACGTCACGTTAGAGGAACTCAGCAACACGACACGTTAGAGGAACTCAGCAACACGACTCTTTAGAGGAACTCAGCAACACGACATGTTAGAGGAACTCAGCAAAACGACTCATTAGAGGAACTCAGCAACACAACTCATTAGAGGAACTCAGCAACACGACTCATTAGAGGAATACAGCAACACAACACACCGGAGAAACTCAGCAACACAACACACCGGAGAAACTCAGCAACACGTCACGTTAGAGGAACTCAGCAACACGTCACGTTAGAGGAACTCAGCAACACGACACGTTAGAGGAACTCAGTAACATGACATGTTAGAGGAACTCAGCAAAACGACTCATTAGAGGAACTCAGCAAAACGACTCGTTAGAGGAACTCAGCAACACGACTCATTAGAGGAATACAGCAACTTGACATGTTAGAGGAACTCATCAAAACGACTCGTTAGAGGAACTCAGGAACACGACTCTTTAGAGGAACTCAGCAACACGACATGTTAGAGGAACTCAAGAACACGACACACCGGAGGAACCCAGCAACACGACTCATTAGAGGAACTCAGCAACACAACTCATTAGAGGAACTCAGCAACACGACTCATTAGAGGAATACAGCAACACAACACACCGGAGAAACTCAGTAACACAACACACCGGAGAAACTCAGCAACACGTCACGTTAGAGGAACTCAGCAATACGTCACGTTAGAGGAACTCAGCAACACGACACGTTAGAGGAACTCAGCAACACGACTCTTTAGAGGAACTCAGCAACACGACATGTTAGAGGAACTCAGCAAAACGACTCATTAGAGGAACTCAGCAACACAACTCATTAGAGGAACTCAGCAACACGACTCATTAGAGGAATACAGCAACACAACACACCGGAGAAACTCAGCAACACAACACACCGGAGAAACTCAGCAACACGTCACGTTAGAGGAACTCAGCAACACGTCACGCCGGAGGAACTCAACAACACGACTTGTTAGAGGAACTCAGCAACACAACACACCGGAGAAACTCAGCAACACGTCACGTTAGAGGAACTCAGCAACATGTCACGTTAGAGGAACTCAGCAACATGTCACGTTAGAGGAACTCAGCAACACGACACGTTAGAGGAACTCAGCAACACGACTCTTTAGAGGAACTCAGCAACAAGACATGTTAGAGGAACTCAGCAACACGACTCATTAGAGGAATACAGCAACTTGACATGTTAGAGGAACTCATCAAAACGACTCGTTAGAGGAACTCAGCAACACGACTCGTTAGAGGAACTCAGCAACACGACATGTTAGAGGAACTCAAGAACACGACACACCGGAGGAACTCAGCAACACGACCCATTACAGGAACTCAGCAACTCGACATGTTAGAGGAACTCAGCAAAACGACTTGTTAGAGGAACTCAGCAACACGACTCGTTAGAGGAACTCAGCAACACGACTCGTTAGAGGAACTCAGCAACACGACATGTTAGAGGAACTCAAGAACACGACACACCGGAGGAACTCAGCAACACGACCCATTACAGGAACTCAGCAACTCGACATGTTAGAGGAACTCAGCAAAACGACTTGTTAGAGGAACTCAGCAACACGACTCGTTAGATGAACTCAGCAACACGACTCGTTAGAGGAACTCAGCAACACGACACGTTAGAGGAACCCAGCAACACGAGAAGCCGGAGGAACTCAGCAAAAACGACACGCCGGGGGAACTCAACAACACGACATGTTAGAGGAACTCAGAAAAAGAATCGTTAGAGGAACTCAGCAACATGACTCGTTAGAGGAACTCAGCAAGACGACACGTTAGAGGAACTCAGCAACACAACACACCGGAGAAACTCAGCAACACGTCACGTTAGAGGAACTCAGCAACACGTCACGTTAGAGGAACTCAGTAACACGACACGTTAGAGGAACTCAGCAACACGACTCTATAGAGGAACTCAGCAACACGACATGTTAGAGGAACTCAGCAAAACGACTCATTAGAGGAACTCAGCAACACAACTCATTAGAGGAACTCAGCAACACGACTCATTAGAGGAATACAGCAACACAACACACCGGAGAAACTCAGCAACACAACACACCGGAGAAACTCAGCAACACGTCACGTTAGAGGAACTCAGCAACACGTCACGTTAGAGGAACTCAGCAACACGACACGTTAGAGGAACTCAGCAACACGACATGTTAGAGGAACTCAGCAAAACTACTCATTAGAGGAACTCAGCAAAATGACTCGTTAGAGGAACTCAGCAACACGACTCATTAGAGGAATACAGCAACTTGACATGTTAGAGGAACTCATCAAAACGACTCGTTAGAGGAACTCAGCAACACGACTCTTTAGAGGAACTCAGCAACACGACATGTTAGAGGAACTCAAGAACACGACACACCGGAGGAACCCAGCAACACGACCCATTAGAGGAACTCAGCAACTCGACATGTTAGAGGAACTTAGCAAAACGACTCGTTAGAGGAAGTCAGCAACACGACTCGTTAGATGAACTCAGCAACACGACTCGTTAGAGGAACTCAGCAACACGACACGTTAGAGGAACCCAGCAACATGACAAGCCGGAGGAACTCAGCAACACGACCCATTAGAGGAACTCAGCAACTCGACATGTTAGAGGAACTCAGCAAAACGACTCTTTAGAGGAACTCAGCAACACGACATGTTAGAGGAACTCAGCAAAACGACTCATTAGAGGAACTCAGCAAAACAACTCATTAGAGGAATACAGCAACACAACACACCGGAGAAACTCAGCAACACGTCACGTTAGAGGAACTCAGCAACTCGACATGTTAGAGGAACTCAGCAACACGACTCGTTAGAGGAACTCAGCAACACGACACGTTAGAGGAACCCAGCAACATGACAAGCCGGAGGAACTCAGCAAGACGAGAAGCCGGAGGAACTCAGCAAAAACGACACGCCGGGGGAACTCAACAACACGACATGTTAGAGGAACTCAGAAAAAGAATCGTTAGAGGAACTCAGCAACATGACTCGTTAGAGGAACTCAGCAAGACGACACGTTAGAGGAACTCAGCAACACAACACACCGGAGAAACTCAGCAACACGTCACGTTAGAGGAACTCAGCAACACGTCACGTTAGAGGAACTCAGCAACACGACACGTTAGAGGAACTCAGCAACACGACTCTTTAGAGGAACTCAGCAACACGACATGTTAGAGGAACTCAGCAAAACGACTCATTAGAGGAACTCAGCAACACAACTCATTAGAGGAACTCAGCAACACGACTCATTAGAGGAATACAGCAACACAACACACCGGAGAAACTCAGCAACACAACACACCGGAGAAACTCAGCAACACGTCACGTTAGAGGAACTCAGCAACACGTCACGTTAGAGGAACTCAGCAACACGACACGTTAGAGGAACTCAGCAACACGACTCTTTAGAGGAACTCAGCAACACGACATGTTAGAGGAACTCAGCAAAACGACTCATTAGAGGAACTCAGCAACACAACTCATTAGAGGAACTCAGCAACACGACTCATTAGAGGAATACAGCAACACAACACACCGGAGAAACTCAGCAACACGTCACGTTAGAGGAACTCAGCAACATGTCACGTTAGAGGAACTCAGCAACACGACACGTTAGAGGAACTCAGCAACACGACTCTTTAGAGGAACTCAGCAACAAGACATGTTAGAGGAACTCAGCAACACGACTCATTAGAGGAATACAGCAACTTGACATGTTAGAGGAACTCATCAAAACGACTCGTTAGAGGAACTCAGCAACACGACTCGTTAGAGGAACTCAGCAACACGACATGTTAGAGGAACTCAGGAAAACGACTCGTTAGAGGAACTCAGCAACACGACATGTTAGAGGAACTCAAGAACACGACACACCGGAGGAACTCAGCAACACGACCCATTAGAGGAACTCAGCAACTCGACTTGTTAGAGGAACTCAGCAACACGACTCGTTAGATGAACTCAGCAACACGACTCGTTAGAGGAACTCAGCAAAACGACACGTTAGAGGAACCCAGCAACATGACAAGCCGGAGGAACTCAGCAACACGAGAAGCCGGAGGAACTCAGCAAAAACGACACGCCGGGGGAACTCAACAACACGACATGTTAGAGGAACTCAGAAAAAGAATCGTTAGAGGAACTCAGCAACATGACTCGTTAGAGGAACTCAGCAAGACGACACGTTAGAGGAACTCAGCAACACAACACACCGGAGAAACTCAGCAAAACGTCACGTTAGAGGAACTCAGCAACACGTCACGTTAGAGGAACTCAGCAACACGACACGTTAGAGGAACTCAGCAACACGACTCTTTAGAGGAAATCAGCAACACGACATGTTAGAGGAACTCAGCAAAACGACTCATTAGAGGAACTCAGCAACACAACTCATTAGAGGAACTCAGCAACACGACTCATTAGAGGAATACAGCAACACAACACACCGGAGAAACTCAGCAACACAACACACCGGAGAAACTCAGCAACACGTCACGTTAGAGGAACTCAGCAACACGTCATGTTAGAGGAACTCAGCAACACGACACGTTAGAGGAACTCAGCAACACGTCACGTTAGAGGAACTCAGCAACTCGACATGTTAGAGGAACTCAGCAACACGACTCGTTAGAGGAACTCAGCAACACGACACGTTAGAGGAACCCAGCAACATGACAAGCCGGAGGAACTCAGCAAGACGAGAAGCCGGAGGAACTCAGCAAAAACGACACGCCGGGGGAACTCAACAACACGACATGTTAGAGGAACTCAGAAAAAGAATCGTTAGAGGAACTCAGCAACATGACTCGTTAGAGGAACTCAGCAAGACGACACGTTAGAGGAACTCAGCAACACAACACACCGGAGAAACTCAGCAACACGTCACGTTAGAGGAACTCAGCAACACGTCACGTTAGAGGAACTCAGCAACACGACACGTTAGAGGAACTCAGCAACACGACTCTTTAGAGGAACTCAGCAACACGACATGTTAGAGGAACTCAGCAAAACGACTCATTAGAGGAACTCAGCAACACAACTCATTAGAGGAACTCAGCAACACGACTCATTAGAGGAATACAGCAACACAACACACCGGAGAAACTCAGCAACACAACACACCGGAGAAACTCAGCAACACGTCACGTTAGAGGAACTCAGCAACACGTCACGTTAGAGGAACTCAGCAACACGACACGTTAGAGGAACTCAGCAACACGACTCTTTAGAGGAACTCAGCAACACGACATGTTAGAGGAACTCAGCAAAACGACTCATTAGAGGAACTCAGCAACACAACTCATTAGAGGAACTCAGCAACACGACTCATTAGAGGAATACAGCAACACAACACACCGGAGAAACTCAGCAACACGTCACGTTAGAGGAACTCAGCAACATGTCACGTTAGAGGAACTCAGCAACACGACACGTTAGAGGAACTCAGCAACACGACTCTTTAGAGGAACTCAGCAACAAGACATGTTAGAGGAACTCAGCAACACGACTCATTAGAGGAATACAGCAACTTGACATGTTAGAGGAACTCATCAAAACGACTCGTTAGAGGAACTCAGCAACACGACTCGTTAGAGGAACTCAGCAACACGACATGTTAGAGGAACTCAGGAAAACGACTCGTTAGAGGAACTCAGCAACACGACATGTTAGAGGAACTCAAGAACACGACACACCGGAGGAACTCAGCAACACGACCCATTAGAGGAACTCAGCAACTCGACTTGTTAGAGGAACTCAGCAACACGACTCGTTAGATGAACTCAGCAACACGACTCGTTAGAGGAACTCAGCAAAACGACACGTTAGAGGAACCCAGCAACATGACAAGCCGGAGGAACTCAGCAACACGAGAAGCCGGAGGAACTCAGCAAAAACGACACGCCGGGGGAACTCAACAACACGACATGTTAGAGGAACTCAGAAAAAGAATCGTTAGAGGAACTCAGCAACATGACTCGTTAGAGGAACTCAGCAAGACGACACGTTAGAGGAACTCAGCAACACAACACACCGGAGAAACTCAGCAAAACGTCACGTTAGAGGAACTCAGCAACACGTCACGTTAGAGGAACTCAGCAACACGACACGTTAGAGGAACTCAGCAACACGACTCTTTAGAGGAAATCAGCAACACGACATGTTAGAGGAACTCAGCAAAACGACTCATTAGAGGAACTCAGCAACACAACTCATTAGAGGAACTCAGCAACACGACTCATTAGAGGAATACAGCAACACAACACACCGGAGAAACTCAGCAACACAACACACCGGAGAAACTCAGCAACACGTCACGTTAGAGGAACTCAGCAACACGTCATGTTAGAGGAACTCAGCAACACGACACGTTAGAGGAACTCAGCAACACGACACGTTAGAGGAACTCAGTAACATGACATGTTAGAGGAACTCAGCAAAACGACTCATTAGAGGAACTCAGCAAAACGACTCGTTAGAGGAACTCAGCAACACGACTCATTAGAGGAATACAGCAACTTGACATGTTAGAGGAACTCATCAAAACGACTCGTTAGAGGAACTCAGGAACACGACTCTTTAGAGGAACTCAGCAACACGACATGTTAGAGGAACTCAAGAACACGACACACCGGAGGAACCCAGCAACACGACTCATTAGAGGAACTCAGCAACACAACTCATTAGAGGAACTCAGCAACACGACTCATTAGAGGAATACAGCAACACAACACACCGGAGAAACTCAGCAACACAACACACCGGAGAAACTCAGCAACACGTCACGTTAGAGGAACTCAGCAACACGACACGTTAGAGGAACTCAGCAACACGACTCTTTAGAGGAACTCAGCAACACGACATGTTAGAGGAACTCAGCAAAACGACTCATTAGAGGAACTCAGCAACACAACTCATTAGAGGAACTCAGCAACACGACTCATTAGAGGAATACAGCAACACAACACACCGGAGAAACTCAGCAACACAACACACCGGAGAAACTCAGCAACACGTCACGTTAGAGGAACTCAGCAACACGTCACGCCGGAGGAACTCAACAACATGACAAGACGGAGGAACTCAGCAACAAGAGAAGCCAGAGGAACTCAGCAAAAACGACACGCCGGAGGAACTCAACAACACGACATGTTAGAGGAACTGAGAAAAAGAACCGTTAGAGGAACTCAGCAACACGACTCGTTAGAGGAACTCAGTAAGACGACATGTTAGAGGAACTCAGCAACACGACTCGTTAGAGGAACTCAGCAACACGACTCGTTAGAGGAACTCAAGAACACGACATGTCAGAGGAACTCAGCAACATGACTCGTTAGAGGAACTCAGCAACAAGACACGTAGGAAGAAATCATCAACACGACACGTTAGAGGAACACAGCAACACGACACGTTAGAGGAACTCAGCAACACGACACGTTAGAGGAACTCAGCAACTCGACATGTTCGAGGAACTCAGCAACACGACATGTTAGAGGATCTCAGCAATTCGACATGTTAGAGGAACTCAGCAACACGACTCGTTAGAGGAACTCAGCAACACGACTCGTTAGAGGAACTCAGCAATTCGACATGTTAGAGGAACTCAGCAACACGACTCCTTAGAGGAACTCAGTAACAGGACACCTTAGAGGAACTCAGCAACACGACTATTTAGAGGAATTCAGAAACACGACTATTTAGAGGAACTCAGCAACACGACATGCCAGTGGAACTCAGCAACACGAAACGTTAGAGGAAATCAGCAACATGACTCGTTAGAGGAACTCAGCAACACGACACGCCAGAGGAACTCAGCAACACGACCTGTTAGAGGAACTCGGCAACACGACACGTTAGAAGAACTCGGCAACACGACATGCCAGAGGAACTCGGCAACACGACTCGTTAGAGGAGCTCGGCAACACGACTCGTTAGAGGAACTCAGCAACACCACACACCGGAGGAACTCAGCAACACGACACGTTAGAGGAACTCAGCAACACGACTCGTTAGAGGAACTCAGCAACACGACTCGTTAGAGGAACTCAGCAACACGACACGTTAGAGGAACTCAGCAACACGACTCGTTAGAGGAACTCAGCAACACGACTCGTTAGAGGAACTCAGCAACTCGACACGTTAGAGGAACTCAGCAACACGACTCGTTAGAGGAACTCAGCAACACGACACGTTAGAGGAACTCAGCAACACGACACGTTAGAGGAATTCAGAAACACGACTATTTAGAGGAATTCAGAAACACGACTATTTAGAGGAACTCAGCAACACGACATGCCAGAGGAACTCAGCAACACGAAACATTAGAGGAGCTCAGCAACACGACACGCCGGAGGAACTCATCAACACGACCTGTTAGAGGAACTCAGCAACACGACACGTTAGAAGAACTCCGCAACACGTCATGCCGGAGGAACTCGGCAACAAGACTCGTTATAGGAAATCAGCAACACGACACGTTAGAGGAACTCAGCAACACGACACGTTAGAGGAACTCAGTAACATGACACGTTAGAGGAGTTCAGCAACATGACAAGCCGGAGGAACTCAGCAACACGAGAAGCCGGAGGTACTCAGCAAAAACGACACGCCGGAGGAAATGAACAACACGACTTGTTAGAGCAAATCAGAAAAAGAATCTTTAGAGGAACTCAGCAATTCGACATGTTAGAGGAACTCAGCAACATGACTCCTTAGAGGAACTCAGCAACACGACACGTTAGAGGAACTCAGCAACACGACTCGTTAGAGTTACTCAGCAGCACGACTCGTTAGAGGAACTCAGCAGCACGACTCGTTAGAGGAACTCAGCAGCACGACATGTTAGAGGAACTCAGCAAAACGACTCGTTAGAGGAACTCAGCAACACGACATGTTAGAGGAACTCAGCAACACGACTCGTTAGAGGAACTCAGCAACACGACTCGTTAGAGGTACTCAGTAACAAGACTCGTTATAGGAAATCAGCAACACGACAGGTTAGAGGAACTCAGCAACACGATTCGTTAGAGTAACTCATCAACACGACTCTTTAGAGGAACTCAGCAACACGACATGTTTGAGGAACTCAAGAACACGACATGTTAGAGGAACTCAGCAACACGACACACCGGAGGAACTCAGCAACACGACTCGTTAGAGGAACTCCGTAACCAGACTCGTTAGAGTTACTCAGTAACAAGACTCGTTAGAGGAACTCAGCAACACGACTCATTAGAGGAACTCAGAAACAAGACTCGTTAGAGGTACTCAGTAACAAGACTCGTTAGAGTTACTCAGTAACAAGACTCGTTAGAGGAAATCAGCAACATGACTCGTTAGAGGAACTCAGCAACATGACTCGTTAGAGGAACTCAGCAACACGACACGCCAGAGGAACTCAGCAACATGACTCGTTAGAGGAACTCAGCAACACGACACGCCAGAGGAACTCAACAACACGACTTATTAGAGGAACTCAGCAGCACAACACGTTAGAGGAACTCAGCAACACGACACGTTAGAGGAACTCAGCAACACGACAGGTTAGAGGATTTCACGAACACGACACGTTAGAGGAACTCAGCAACACCACACACCGGAGGAACTCAGCAACACGACTCATTAGAGGAACTCAGCAACACCACACACCGGAGGAATTCAGCAACACGACTCATTAGAGGAACTCAGCAACACCACACACCGGAAGAATTCAGGAACACGACTTGTTAGAGGAACTCAGCAACACGACTTATTAGAGGAACTCAGCAACACGACTCCTTAGAGGAACTCAGCAACATGACTCGTTAGAGGTACTCAGTAACAAGACTCGTTAGAGGAACTCAGCAACACGACACGCCGGAGAAACTCAGCAACACGACCTGTTAGAGGAACTCAGCAACACGACACGCCGGAGGAACTCAGCAACACGACTCGTTAGAGGAACTCAGCAACACAACAAGTTAGAAGAACTCGGCAACACGACATGCCAGAGGAACTCGGCAACACGACTCGTTAGAGGAACTCAGCAACACGACTCGTTAGAGGAACTCAGCAACACGACACGTTAGAGGAACTCAGCAACACGACACGTTAGAGGAACTCAGTAACATGATACGTTAGAGGAGTTCAGCAACATGACAAGCCGGAGGAACTCAGCAACACGAGAAGCCGGAGGAACTCAGCAAAAACGACACGCCGGAGGAAATGAACAACACGACTTGTTAGAGCAAATCAGAAAAAGAATCTTTAGAGGAACTCAGCAATTCGACATGTTAGAGGAACTCAGCAACACGAATCCTTAGAGGAACTCAGCAACTCGACATGTTAGAGGAAATCAGCAACACGACATGTTAGAGGAACTCAGCAACACGACTCGTTAGAGGAACTCAGCAACACGACTCGTTAGAGGAACTCAGCAACACGACTCGTTAGAGGAACTCAGTAACACGACTCGTTATAAGAACTCAGCAACACGACACGTTAGAGGAATTCAGCAACACGACACGTTAGAGGAACTCAGCAATACGACAAGCCAGAGGAACTCAGCAACAAGAGAAGCCGGAGGAACTCAGCAACACGACACGCCGGAGGAACTCAACAACACGACTTGTTAGAGGAACTCAGCAACACAACACGTTAGAGGAACTCAGCAACACGACTCGTTAGAGGAATTCAGCAACATGACTCATTAGAGGAACTCAGCAACACGACTATTTAGAGGAACTCAGAAACACGACTATTTAGAGGAACACAGCAACACGACTATTTAGAGGAACTCACCAACACGACATGCCAGAGGAACTCAGCAACACGACATGCCAGAGGAACTCAGCAACACGACACGTTAGAGGAACTCAGCAACACGACACGTTAGAGGAACTCAGCAACATGACTTGTTAGAGTAACTCAGCAACACGACACGTTAGAGGAACTCAGCAACACGACATGTTAGAGGAACTCAGCAACATGACTTGTTAGAGTAACTCAGCAACACGACACGTTAGAGGTACTCAGCAACACGACACGTTAGAGGTTTCTCAGCAACACGACACGTTAGAGGTACTCAGCAACACGACTCGTTAAAGGAACTCAGCAACTCGACATGTTAGAGGAACTCAGCAACTCGACACGCCGGAGGAACTCAACAACACGACATTTTAGAGGAACTCAGAAAAAGAATCGTTAGAGGAACTCAGCAACACGACTCGTTAGAGGAACTCAGCAACACGACTCGTTACAGGAACTCAGCAAGACGACACGTTGGAGGAACTCAGCAACACGACTCGTTAGAGGAACTCAGCAACATGACAAGTCAGAGGAACTCAGCAACATGACTTGTTAGAGGAACTCAGCAAAAAGACACGTAGGAAGAAATCAGCAACACGACACGTTAGAGGAACTCAGCAAAACGACTCGTTACAGGAACTCAGCAACACGACTCGTTAGAGGAACTCAGCAACACGACTCGTTAGACGAACTCAGCAACATGACTCGTTAGAGGAACTCAGCAACACGACACGCCAGAGGAACTCAACAACACGACACGTTAGAGGAACTCAGCAACACGACACGTTAGAGGAACTCAGCAACACGACACGTTAGAGGAACTCAGCAACACCACACACCGGAGGAACTCAGCAACATGACTCATTAGAGGAACTCAGGAACACCACACACCGGAGGAATTCAGCAACACGACTCATTAGAGGAACTCAGCAACACCACACACCGGAAGAATTCAGCAACACGACATGTTAGAGGAACTCAGCAACACGACTTATTAGAGGAACTCAGCAACACGACTCCTTAGAGGAACTCAGCAACATGACTCGTTAGAGGTACTCAGTAACAAGACTCGTTAGAGGAACTCAGCACCACGACACGCCAGAGGAACTCAGCAACACGACCTGTTAGAGGAACTCAGCAACACGACTCGTTAGAGGAACTCAGCAACACGACATGTTAGAGGAACTCAGCAACATGACTCGTTAGAGGAACTCAAGAACACGACACGTTAGAGGAACTCAGCAACATGACTCGTTAGAGGAACTCAGCAACACGACATGTTAGAAGAACTCAGCAACATGACTCGTTAGAGGAACTCAGCAACACGACTCGTTAGAGGAACTCAGCAACATGACTCGTTAGAGGAACTCAAGAACACGACACGTTAGAGGAACTCAGCAACACCACACACCGGAGGAACTCAGCAACACGACACGTTAGAGGAACTCAGCAACACGACTCGTTAGAGGAACTCAGCAACACGACTCGTTAGAGGAACTCAGCAACACGACACGTTAGAGGAACTCAGCAACACGACTCGTTAGAGGAACTCAGCAACACGACTCGTTAGGGGAACTCAGCAACTCGACACGTTAGAGGAACTCAGCAACACGACTCGTTAGAGGAACTCAGCAACACGACACGTTAGAGGAACTCAGCAACACGACACGTTAGAGGAATTCAGAAACACGACTATTTAGAGGAACTCAGCAACACAACATGCCAGAGGAACTCAGCAACACGAAACATTAGAGGAACTCAGCAACACGACACGCCGGAGGAACTCAGCAACACGACCTGTTAGAGGAACTCAGCAACACGACACGTTAGAAGAACTCGTCAACACGTCATGCCGGAGGAACTCGGCAGCACGACTCGTTAGAGGAACTCAGCAACACGACTCGTTAGAGGACCTCAGCAACACGACTCGTTAGAGGTACTCAGTAACAAGACTCGTTATAGGAAATCAGCAACACGACACGTTAGAGGAACTCAGCAACACGACACGTTAGAGGAACTCAGCAACACGACACGTTAGAGGAACTCAGCAACACGACTCGTTAGAGTAACTCAGCAACACGAAATGTTAGAGGAACTCAGCAACACGACACGTTAGAGGAACTCATCAACACGACTCTTTAGAGGAACTCAGCAACACGAAATGTTAGAGTAACTCAGCAACACGACATGTTAGAGCAACTCAGCAACACGACTCATTAGTGGAACTCAGCAACTCGACATGTTAGAGGAACTCAGCAACACGACTCGTTAGAGGAACTCAGCAACACGACTCGTTAGTGGAACTCAGCAACACGACATGTTAGACGAACTCAAGAACACGACATGTTAGAGGAACTCAGCAACACGACACACCGGAGGAACTCAGCAACACGACTCCTTAGAGGAACTCAGCAACTCGACATGTTAGAGGAACTCAGCAAAACGACTCGTTAGAGGAACTCAGCAACACGACTCGTTAGAGGAACTCAGCAACACGACTCGTTAGAGGAACTCAAGAACACGACACGTTAGAGGAACTCAGCAACACCACACACCGGAGGAACTCAGCAACACGACTCATCAGAGGAACTCAGCAACACGACTCGTTAGAGGAACTCAGCAACACGACTCGTTAGTGGAACTCAGCAACACGACATGTTAGACGAACTCAAGAACACGACATGTTAGAGGAACTCAGCAACACGACACACCGGAGGAACTCAGCAACACATCTCCTTAGAGGAACTCAGCAACTCGATATGTTAGAGGAACTCAGCAAAACGAATCGTTAGAGGAACTCAGCAACACGACTCGTTAGAGGAACTCAGCAACACGACTCGTTAGAGGAACTCAAGAACACGACACGTTAGAGGAACTCAGCAACACCACACACCAGAGGAACTCAGCAACACGACACGTTAGAGGAACTGAGCAACACGACTCGTTAGAGGAACTCAGCAACACGACTCGTTAGAGTAACTCAGCAACACGAAATGTTAGAGGAACTCAGCAACACGACTCGTTAGAGGAACTCATCAACACGACTCTTTAGAGGAACTCAGCAACACGAAATGTTAGAGGAACTCAGCAACACGACATGTTAGAGCAACTCAGCAACACGACTCGTTAGAGGAACTCAGCAACACGACACGTTAGAGGAACTCAGCAACACGACACGTTAGAGGAACTCAGCAACACGACTCGTTAGAGGAACTCATCAACACGACTCTTTAGAGGAACTCAGCAACACGAAATGTTAGAGGAACTCAGCAACACGACATGTTAGAGCAACTCAGCAACACGACTCATTAGTGGAACTCAGCAACTCGACATGTTAGAGGAACTCAGCAACACGACTCGTTAGAGGAACTCAGCAACACGACTCGTTAGTGGAACTCAGCAACACGACATGTTAGACGAACTCAAGAACACGACATGTTAGAGGAACTCAGCAACACGACACACCGGAGGAACTCAGCAACACGACTCCTTAGAGGAACTCAGCAACTCGACATGTTAGAGGAACTCAGCAAAACGACTCGTTAGAGGAACTCAGCAACACGACTCGTTAGAGGAACTCAGCAACACGACTCGTTAGAGGAACTCAAGAACACGACACGTTAGAGGAACTCAGCAACACCACACACCGGAGGAACTCAGCAACACGACTCATCAGAGGAACTCAGCAACACGACTCGTTAGAGGAACTCAGCAACACGACTCGTTAGTGGAACTCAGCAACACGACATGTTAGACGAACTCAAGAACACGACATGTTAGAGGAACTCAGCAACACGACACACCGGAGGAACTCAGCAACACGACTCCTTAGAGGAACTCAGCAACTCGATATGTTAGAGGAACTCAGCAAAACGACTCGTTAGAGGAACTCAGCAACACGACTCGTTAGAGGAACTCAGCAACATGACTCGTTAGAGGAACTCAAGAACACGACACGTTAGAGGAACTCAGCAACACCACACACCAGAGGAACTCAGCAACACGACTCGTTAGAGGAACTCAGCAACTCGACACGTTAGAGGAACTCAGCAACACGACTTGTTACAGGAACTCAGCAACACGACTCGTTAAAGGAACTCAGTAACAAGACTTGTTACAGGAAATCAGCAAAACGACACGTTAGAGGAACTCAGGAACACGACATGTTAGAGGAATTCAGAAACACGACTATATAGAGGAATTCAGAAACACGACTATTTAGAGGAACTCAGCAACACGACATGCCAGAGGAACTCAGCAACACGAAATATTAGAGGAACTCAGCAACACGACACGCCGGAGGAACTCAGCAACACGACCTGTTAGAGGAACTCAGCAACACGACACGTTAGAAGAACTCGGCAACACGACATGCCGGAGGAACTCGGCAACACGACTCGTTAGAGGAACTCAGCAACACGACTCGTTAGAGGAACTCAGCAACACGACACGTTAGAGGAACTCTGCAACATGACACGTTAGAGGAACTCAGTAACACGACACGTTAGAGGAACTCAGCAACACGACACATTAGAGGAATTCAGCAACATGACTAGCCGGAGGAACTCAGCAACACGAGAAGCCGGAGGAACTGAGCAAAAACGACACGCCGGAGGAAATCAACAACACGACTTGTTAGAGGAACTCAGAAAAAGAATCGTTAGATGAACTTAGCAATTCGAGATGTTAGAGGAACTCAGCAATTCGACTTGTTAGAGGAACTCAGCAAAACGACTCGTTAGAGGAACTCAGCAAAACGACTCGTTAGAGGAACTCAGGAAAACGACTCGTTAGAGGAACTCAGCAATACGACTCATTAGAGGTACTCAGTAACAAGACTCATTTTATGAAATCAGCAATACGACACGTTAGAGGAATTCAGCAACACGACACGTTAGAAGAACACAGCAACACGACAAGCCGGACGAACTCAACAACACGACTTGTTAGAGGAACTCAGCAACACAACACGTTAGAGGAACTCAGCAACACGACACATTAGAGGAACTCAGCAACAAGACTATTTAGAGGAACTCAGCAACACGACTCTTTAGAGGAACTCACCAACACGACATGCCAGAAGATCTCAGCAACACGACACGTTAGAGGAACTCGGCAACACGACTCGTTAGAGGAACTCAACAATACGACTCCTCAGAGGAACTCAGCAACATGACTCGTTAGAGGTACTCAGTAACAAGACTCGTTAGAGGAACTCAGCAACACGACACGCCGGAGGAACTCAGCAACACGACCTGTTAGAGGAACTCAGCAACACGACACGTTAGAAGAACTCGGCAACACGACATGCCAGAGGAACTCGGCAACATGACTCGTTAGAGGAACTCGGCAACACGACTCATTAGAGGAACTCAGCAACACGACTCGTTAGAGGAACTCAGCAACACGACACGTTAGAGGAACTCAGCAACACGACACGTTAGAGGAACTCAGTAACATGACACGTTAGAGGAGTTCAGCAACATGACAAGCCGGAGGAACTCAGCAACACGAGAAGCCGGAGGAACTCAGCAAAAACGACACGCCGGAGGAAATGAACAACACGACTTGTTAGAGCAAATCAGAAAAAGAATCTTTAGAGGAACTCAGCAATTCGACATGTTAGAGGAACTCAGCAACACGACTCCTTAGAGGAACTCAGCAACACGACTCATTAGTGGAACTCAGCAACACGACTCATTAGTGGAACTCAGCAACTCGACATGTTAGAGGAACTCAGCAACACGACTCGTTAGAGGAACTCAGCAACACGACTCGTTAGTGGAACTCAGCAACACGACATGTTAGACGAACTCAAGAACACGACATGTTAGAGGAACTCAGCAACACGACACACCGGAGGAACTCAGCAACACGACTCCTTAGAGGAACTCAGCAACTCGACATGTTAGAGGAACTCAGCAAAACGACTCGTTAGAGGAACTCAGCAACACGACTCGTTAGAGGAACTCCGTAACAAGACTCGTTAGAGGAAATCAGCAACACGACTCGTTAGAGGAACTCAGCAACACGACTCGTTAGACGAACTCAGCAACATGACTCGTTAGAGGAACTCAGCAACACGACACGCAAGAGGAACTCAACAATACGAAACGCCAGAGGAACTCAACAACACGACTTATAAGAGGAACTCAGCAACACGACACGTTAGAGGAACTCAGCAACACGACACGTTAGAGGAATTCACGAACACGACACGCTAGAGGAACTCAGCAACACCACACACCGGAGGAATTCAGCAACACGACTCATTAGAGGAACTCAGCAACACCACACACCGGAAGAATTCAGCAACACGACATGTTAGAGGAACTCAGCAACACGACTTATTAGAGGAACTCAGCAACACGACTCCTTAGAGGAACTCAGCAACATGACTCATTAGAGGTACTCAGTCACAAGACTAGTTAGAGGAACTCAGCAACACGACACGCCGGAGGAACTCAGCAACACGACTCGTTAGAGGAACTCAGCAACACGACACGTTAGAAGAACTCGGCAACACGACATGCCAGAGGAACTCGGCAACACGACTCGTTAGAGGAACTCGGCAACACGACTCATTAGAGGAACTCAGCAACACGACTCGTTAGAGGAACTCAGCAACACGACACGTTAGAGGAACTCAGCAACACGACACGTTAGAGGAACTCAGTAACATGACACGTTAGAGGAGTTCAGCAACATGACAAGCCGGAGGAACTCAGCAACACGAGAAGCCGGAGGAACTCAGCAAAAACGACACGCCGGAGGAAATGAACAACACGATTTGTTAGAGCAAATCAGAAAAAGAATCTTTAGAGGAACTCAGCAATTCGACATGTTAGAGGAACTCAGCAACACGACTCCTTAGAGGAACTCAGCAACACGACACGTTAGAGGAACTCAGCAACACGACTCGTTAGAGTTACTCAGCAGCACGACTCGTTAGAGGAACTCAGCAGCACGACATGTTAGAGGAACTCAGCAAAACGACTCGTTAGAGGAACTCAGCAACACGACATGTTAGAGGAACTCAGCAACACGACGCGTTAGAGGAACACAGCAACACGACTCGTTAGAGGTACTCAGTAACAAGACTCGTTATAGGAAATCAGCAACACGACACGTTAGAGGAACTCAGCAACACGATTCGTTAGAGTAACTCATCAACACGACTCTTTAGAGGAACTCAGCAAGACGACACACCGGAGGAACTCAGCAACACGACTCGTTTGAGGAACTCCGTAACCAGACTCGTTAGAGTTACTCAGTAACAAGACTCATTAGAGGAACTCAGCAACACGACTCGTTAGAGGAACTCAGCAACAAGACTCGTTAGAGGTACTCAGTAACAAGACTTGTTAGAGGAACTCAGCAAAACGACTCGTTAGAGGAACTCAGGAAAACGACTCGTTAGAGGAGCTCAGCAATACGACTCGTTAGAGGTACTCAGTAACAAGACTCATTTTATGAAATCAGCAATACGACACGTTAGAGGAATTCAGCAACACGACACGTTAGAAGAACACAGCAACACGACAAGCCGGACGAACTCAACAACACGACTTGTTAGAGGAACTCAGCAACACAACACGTTAGAGGAACTCAGCAACATGACTCGTTAGAGGAACTCAGCAACACGACACATTAGAGGAACTCAGCAACAAGACTATTTAGAGGAACTCAGCAACACGACTCTTTAGAGGAACTCACCAACACGACATGCCAGAAGATCTCAGCAACACGACACGTTAGAGGAACTCGGCAACACGACTCGTTAGAGGAACTCAACAATACGACTCCTCAGAGGAACTCAGCAACATGACTCGTTAGAGGTACTCAGTAACAAGACTCGTTAGACGAACTCAGCAACACGACACGCCGGAGGAACTCAGCAACACGACCTGTTAGAGGAACTCAGCAACACGACACGCCGGAGGAACTCAGCAACACGACTCGTTAGAGGAACTCAGCAACACGACACGTTAGAAGAACTCGGCAACACGACATGCCGGAGGAACTCAGCAACACGACTCGTTAGAGGAACTCAGCAACACGAAACGTTAGAAGAACTCGGCAACACGACATGCCAGAGGAACTCGGCAACACGACTCGTTAGAGGAACTCGGCAACACGACTCATTAGAGGAACTCAGCAACACGACTCGTTAGAGGAACTCAGCAACACGACACGTTAGAGGAACTCAGCAACACGACACGTTAGAGGAACTCAGTAACATGACACGTTAGAGGAGTTCAGCAACATGACAAGCCGGAGGAACTCAGCAACACGAGAAGCCGGAGGAACTCAGCAAAAACGACACGCCGGAGGAAATGAACAACACGATTTGTTAGAGCAAATCAGAAAAAGAATCTTTAGAGGAACTCAGCAATTCGACATGTTAGAGGAACTCAGCAACACGACTCCTTAGAGGAACTCAGCAACACGACACGTTAGAGGAACTCAGCAACACGACTCGTTAGAGTTACTCAGCAGCACGACTCGTTAGAGGAACTCAGCAGCACGACATGTTAGAGGAACTCAGCAAAACGACTCGTTAGAGGAACTCAGCAACACGACATGTTAGAGGAACTCAGCAACACGACGCGTTAGAGGAACTCAGCAACACGACTCGTTAGAGGTACTCAGTAACAAGACTCATTATAGGAAATCAGCAACACGACACGTTAGAGGAACTCAGCAACACGATTCGTTAGAGTAACTCATCAACACGACTCTTTAGAGGAACTCAGCAACACGACATGTTTGAGGAACTCAAGAACACGACATGTTAGAGGAACTCAGCAACACGACACACCGGAGGAACTCAGCAACACGACTCGTTTGAGGAACTCCGTAACCAGACTCGTTAGAGTTACTCAGTAACAAGACTCGTTAGAGGAACTCAGCAACACGACTCGTTAGAGGAACTCAGCAACAAGACTCGTTAGAGGTACTCAGTAACAAGACTCGTTAGAGTTACTCAGTAACAAGACTCGTTAGAGGAAATCAGCAACATGACTCGTTAGAGGAACTCCGTAACAAGACTCGTTAGAGGAAATCAGCAACATGACTCGTTAGAGGAACTCCGTAACAAGACTCGTTAGAGGAAATCAGCAACACGACTCGTTAGAGGAACTCAGCAACAAGACTCGTAGGAGGAAATCAGCAACACGACTCGTTAGAGGAACTCAGCAACACGACTCGTTAGAGGAACTCAGCAACACGACTCGTTAGAGGAACTCAGCAACACGACACGTTAGAGGAACTCAGCAACACGACACGTTAGAGGAACTCAGCAACACGACACACCGGAGGAACTCAGCAACACGACTCCTTAGAGGAACTCAGCAACTCGACATGATAGAGGAACTCAGCAAAACGACTCGTTAGAGGAACTCAGCAACACGACTCGTTAGAGGAACTCAGCAACACGACTCGTTAGAGGAACTGAAGAACACGACACGTTAGAGGAACTCAGCAACACCACACACCGGAGGAACTCAGCAACACGACTCATCAGAGGAACTCAGCAACACGACTCGTTAGAGGAACTCAGCAACACGACTCGTTAGTGGAACTCAGCAACACGACATGTTAGACGAACTCAAGAACACGACATGTTAGAGGAACTCAGCAACACGACACACCGGAGGAACTCAGCAACACGACTCCTTAGAGGAACTCAGCAACTCGATATGTTAGAGGAACTCAGCAAAACGACTCGTTAGAGGAACTCAGCAACACGACTCGTTAGAGGAACTCAGCAACTCGACACGTTAGAGGAACTCAGCAACACGACTTGTTACAGGAACTCAGCAACACGACTCGTTAAAGGAACTCAGTAACAAGACTTGTTACAGGAAATCAGCAAAACGACACGTTAGAGGAACTCAGGAACACGACATGTTAGAGGAATTCAGAAACACGACTATTTAGAGGAATTCAGAAACACGACTATTTAGAGGAACTCAGCAACACGACATGCCAGAGGAACTCAGCAACACGAAATATTAGAGGAACTCAGCAACACGACACGCCGGAGGAACTCAGCAACACGACCTGTTAGAGGAACTCAGCAACACGACACGTTAGAAGAACTCGGCAACACGACATGCCGGAGGAACTCGGCAACACGACTCGTTAGAGGAACTCAGCAACACGACTCGTTAGAGGAACTCAGCAACACGACACGTTAGAGGAACTCTGCAACATGACACGTTAGAGGAACTCAGTAACACGACACGTTAGAGGAACTCAGCAACACGACACATTAGAGGAATTCAGCAACATGACTAGCCGGAGGAACTCAGCAACACGAGAAGCCGGAGGAACTGAGCAAAAACGACACGCTGGAGGAAATCAACAACACGACTTGTTAGAGGAACTCAGAAAAAGAATCGTTAGATGAACTTAGCAATTCGAGATGTTAGAGGAACTCAGCAATTCGACTTGTTAGAGGAACTCAGCAAAACGACTCGTTAGAGGAACTCAGGAAAACGACTCGTTAGAGGAACTCAGCAATACGACTCGTTAGAGGTACTCAGTAACAAGACTCATTTTATGAAATCAGCAATACGACACGTTAGAGGAATTCAGCAACACGACACGTTAGAAGAACACAGCAACACGACAAGCCGGACGAACTCAACAACACGACTTGTTAGAGGAACTCAGCAACACAACACGTTAGAGGAACTCAGCAACATGACTCGTTAGAGGAACTCAGCAACACGACACATTAGAGGAACTCAGCAACAAGACTATTTAGAGGAACTCAGCAACACGACTCTTTAGAGGAACTCACCAACACGACATGCCAGAAGATCTCAGCAACACGACACGTTAGAGGAACTCGGCAACACGACTCGTTAGAGGAACTCAACAATACGACTCCTCAGAGGAACTCAGCAACATGACTCGTTAGAGGTACTCAGTAACAAGACTCGTTAGAGGAACTCAGCAACACGACACGTTAGAGGAACTCAGCAACACGATTCGTTAGAGTAACTCATCAACACGACTCTTTAGAGGAACTCAGCAACACGACATGTTTGAGGAACTCAAGAACACGACATGTTAGAGGAACTCAGCAACACGACACACCGGAGGAATTCAGCAACACGACTCGTTTGAGGAACTCCGTAACCAGACTCGTTAGAGGAACTCAGCAACACGACTCGTTAGAGGAACTCAGCAACAAGACTCATTAGAGGTACTCAGTAACAAGACTTGTTAGAGGAACTCAGCAAAACGACTCGTTAGAGGAACTCAGGAAAACGACTCGTTAGAGGAACTCAGCAATACGACTCGTTAGAGGTACTCAGTAACAAGACTCATTTTATGAAATCAGCAATACGACACGTTAGAGGAACTCAGCAACACGACACGTTAGAAGAACACAGCAACACGACAAGCCGGACGAACTCAACAACACGACTTGTTAGAGGAACTCAGCAACACAACACGTTAGAGGAACTCAGCAACATGACTCGTTAGAGGAACTCAGCAACACGACACATTAGAGGAACTCAGCAACAAGACTATTTAGAGGAACTCAGCAACACGACACGTTAGAAGAACTCGGCAACACGACATGCCAGAGGAACTCGGCAACATGACTCGTTAGAGGAACTCGGCAACACGACTCATTAGAGGAACTCAGCAACACGACTCGTTAGAGGAACTCAGCAACACGACACGTTAGAGGAACTCAGCAACACGACACGTTAGAGGAACTCAGTAACATGACACATTAGAGGAGTTCAGCAACATGACAAGCCGGAGGAACTCAGCAACACGAGAAGCCGGAGGAACTCAGCAAAAACGACAGGCCGGAGGAAATGAACAACACGACTTGTTAGAGCAAATCAGAAAAAGAATCTTTAGAGGAACTCAGCAATTCGACATGTTAGAGGAACTCAGCAACACGACTCCTTAGAGGAACTCAGCAACACGACTCATTAGTGGAACTCATCAACTCAACATGTTAGAGGAACTCAGCAACACGACTCGTTAGAGGAACTCAGCAACACGACTCGTTAGTGGAACTCAGCAACACGACATGTTAGACGAACTCAAGAACACGACATGTTAGAGGAACTCAGCAACACGACACACCGGAGGAACTCAGCAACACGACTCCTTAGAGGAACTCAGGAACTCGACATGTTAGAGGAACTCAGCAAAAAGAACTCGTTAGAGGAACTCAGCAACACGACTCGTTAGAGGAACTCCGTAACAAGACTCGTTAGAGGAAATCAGCAACACGACTCGTTAGAGGAACTCAGCAACACGACTCGTTAGACGAACTCAGCAACATGACTCGTTAGAGGAACTCAGCAACACGACACGCAAGAGGAACTCAACAATACGAAACGCCAGAGGAACTCAACAACACGACTTATAAGAGGAACTCAGCAACACGACACGTTAGAGGAACTCAGCAACACGACACGTTAGAGGAATTCACGAACACGACACGCTAGAGGAACTCAGCAACACCACACACCGGAGGAATTCAGCAACACGACTCATTAGAGGAACTCAGCAACACCACACACCGGAAGAATTCAGCAACACGACATGTTAGAGGAACTCAGCAACACGACTTATTAGAGGAACTCAGCAACACGACTCCTTAGAGGAACTCAGCAACATGACTCGTTAGAGGTACTCAGTAACAAGACTCGTTAGAGGAACTCTGCAACACGACATGCCGGAGGAACTCAGCAACACGACCTGTTAGAGGAACTCAGCAACACGACACGCCGGAGGAACTCAGCAACACGACTCGTTAGAGGAACTCAGCAACACGACACGTTAGAAGAACTCGGCAACACGACATGCCAGAGGAACTCGGCAACACGACTCGTTAGAGGAACTCGGCAACACGACTCATTAGAGGAACTCAGCAACACGACTCGTTAGAGGAACTCAGCAACACGACACGTTAGAGGAACTCAGCAACACGACACGTTAGAGGAACTCAGTAACATGACACGTTAGAGGAGTTCCGCAACATGACAAGCCGGAGGAACTCAGCAACACGAGAAGACGGAGGAACTCAGCAAAAACGACACGCCGGAGGAAATGAACAACACGATTTGTTAGAGCAAATCAGAAAAAGAATCTTTAGAGGAACTCAGCAATTCGACATGTTAGAGGAACTCAGCAACACGACTCCTTAGAGGAACTCAGCAACACGACACGTTAGAGGAACTCAGCAACACGACTCGTTAGAGTTACTCAGCAGCACGACTCGTTAGAGGAACTCAGCAGCACGACATGTTAGAGGAACTCAGCAAAACGACTCGTTAGAGGAACTCAGCAACACGACATGTTAGAGGAACTCAGCAACACGACGCGTTAGAGGAACTCAGCAACACGACTCGTTAGAGGTACTCAGTAACAAGACTCGTTATAGGAAATCAGCAACACGACACGTTAGAGGAACTCAGCAACACGATTCCTTAGAGTAACTCATCAACACGACTCTTTAGAGGAACTCAGCAACACGACATGTTTGAGGAACTCAAGAACACGACATGTTAGAGGAACTCAGCAACACGACACACCGGAGGAACTCAGCAACACGACTCGTTTGAGGAACTCCGTAACCAGACTCGTTAGAGTTACTCAGTAACAAGACTCGTTAGAGGAACTCAGCAACACGACTCGTTAGAGGAACTCAGCAACAAGACTCGTTAGAGGTACTCAGTAACAAGACTCGTTAGAGTTACTCAGTAACAAGACTCGTTAGAGGAAATCAGCAACATGACTCGTTAGAGGAACTCCGTAACAAGACTCGTTAGAGGAAATCAGCAACATGACTCGTTAGAGGAACTCCGTAACAAGACTCGTTAGAGGAAATCAGCAACACGACTCGTTAGAGGAACTCAGCAACAAGACTCGTTAGAGGAAATCAGCAACACGACTCGTTAGAGGAACTCAGCAACACGACTCGTTAGAGGAACTCAGCAACACGACTCGTTAGAGGAACTCAGCAACACGACTCGTTAGAGGAACTCAGCAACACCACACACCGGAGGAACTCAGCAACACGACTCATTAGAGGAACTCAGCAACACCACACACCGGAGGAATTCAGCAACACGACTCATTAGAGGAACTCAGCAACACCACACACCGGAAGAATTCAGCAACACGACATGTTAGAGGAACTCAGCAACACGACTTATTAGAGAAACTCAGCAACACGACTCCTTAGAGGAACTCAGCAACATGACTCATTAGAGGTACTCAGTAACAAGACTAGTTAGAGGAACTCAGCAACACGACACGCCGGAGGAACTCAGCAACACGACCTGTTAGAGGAACTCAGCAACACGACACGTTAGAGGAACTCAGCAACACGACACGCCGGAGGAACTCAGCAAGACGACCTGTTAGAGGAACTCAGCAACACGACACGTTAGAGGAACTCAGCAACACGACACGTTAGAGGAACTCAGCAACACGACACATTAGAGGAACTCAGTAACATGACTCGTTAGAGGAACTCAGCAATTCGACATGTTAGAGGAACTCAGCAATACGACTCCTTATAGGATCTCAGCAACTGGACACGTTAGAGGAACTCAGCAACTCGACATGTTAGAGGATCTCAAGAACACGACATGTTAGAGGAACTCAGCAACACGACACACCGGAGGAACTCAGCAACACGACTCGTTTGAGGAACTCCGTAACCAGACTCATTAGAGGTACTCACTAACAAGACTTGTTAGAGGAACTCAGCAAAACGACTCGTTAGAGGAACTCAGGAAAACGACTCGTTAGAGGAACTCAGCAATACGACTCGTTAGAGGTACTCAGTAACAAGACTCATTTTATGAAATCAGCAATACGACACGTTAGAGGAATTCAGCAACACGACACGTTAGAAGAACACAGCAACACGACAAGCCGGACGAACTCAACAACACGACTTGTTAGAGGAACTCAGCAACACAACACGTTAGAGGAACTCAGCAACATGACTCGTTAGAGGAACTCAGCAACACGACACATTAGAGGAACTCAGCAACAAGACTATTTAGAGGAACTCAGCAACACGACACGTTAGAAGAACTCGGCAACACGACATGCCAGAGGAACTCGGCAACATGACTCGTTAGAGGAACTCGGCAACACGACTCATTAGAGGAACTCAGCAACACGACTCGTTAGAGGAACTCAGCAACACGACACGTTAGAGGAACTCAGCAACACGACACGTTAGAGGAACTCAGTAACATGACACGTTAGAGGAGTTCAGCAACATGACAAGCCGGAGGAACTCAGCAACAAGAGAAGCCGGAGGAACTGAGCAAAAACGACACGCTGGAGGAAATCAACAACACGACTTGTTAGAGGAACTCAGAAAAAGAATCGTTAGATGATCTTAGCAATTCGAGATGTTAGAGGAACTCAGCAATACGACTCGTTAGAGGTACTCAGTAACAAGACTCATTTTATGAAATCAGCAATACGACACGTTAGAGGAATTCAGCAACACGACACGTTAGAAGAACACAGCAACACGACAAGCCGGACGAACTCAACAACACGACTTGTTAGAGGAACTCAGCAACACAACACGTTAGAGGAACTCAGCAACATGACTCGTTAGAGGAACTCAGCAACACGACACATTAGAGGAACTCAGCAACAAGACTATTTAGAGGAACTCAGCAACACGACTCTTTAGAGGAACTCACCAACACGACATGCCAGAAGATCTCAGCAACACGACACGTTAGAGGAACTCGGCAACACGACTCGTTAGAGGAACTCAACAATACGACTCCTCAGAGGAACTCAGCAACATGACTCGTTAGAGGTACTCAGTAACAAGACTCGTTAGAGGAACTCAGCAACACGACACGTTAGAGGAACTCAGCAACACGATTCGTTAGAGTAAGTCATCAACACGACTCTTTAGAGGAACTCAGCAACACGACATGTTTGAGGAACTCAAGAACACGACATGTTAGAGGAACTCAGCAACACGACACACCGGAGGAACTCAGCAACACGACTCGTTTGAGGAACTCCGTAACCAGACTCGTTAGAGGAACTCAGCAACACGACTCGTTAGAGGAACTCAGCAACAAGACTCATTAGAGGTACTCAGTAACAAGACTTGTTAGAGGAACTCAGCAAAACGACTCGTTAGAGGAACTCAGGAAAACGACTCGTTAGAGGAACTCAGCAATACGACTCGTTAGAGGTACTCAGTAACAAGACTCATTTTATGAAATCAGCAATACGACACGTTAGAGGAATTCAGCAACACGACACGTTAGAAGAACACAGCAACACGACAAGCCGGACGAACTCAACAACACGACTTGTTAGAGGAACTCAGCAACACAACACGTTAGAGGAACTCAGCAACATGACTCGTTAGAGGAACTCAGCAACACGACACATTAGAGGAACTCAGCAACAAGACTATTTAGAGGAACTCAGCAACACGACACGTTAGAAGAACTCGGCAACACGACATGCCAGAGGAACTCGGCAACATGACTCGTTAGAGGAACTCGGCAACACGACTCATTAGAGGAACTCAGCAACACGACTCGTTAGAGGAACTCAGCAACACGACACGTTAGAGGAACTCAGCAACACGACACGTTAGAGGAACTCAGTAACATGACACATTAGAGGAGTTCAGCAACATGACAAGCCGGAGGAACTCAGCAACACGAGAAGCCGGAGGAACTCAGCAAAAACGACAGGCCGGAGGAAATGAACAACACGACTTGTTAGAGCAAATCAGAAAAAGAATCTTTAGAGGAACTCAGCAATTCGACATGTTAGAGGAACTCAGCAACACGACTCCTTAGAGGAACTCAGCAACACGACTCATTAGTGGAACTCATCAACTCAACATGTTAGAGGAACTCAGCAACACGACTCGTTAGAGGAACTCAGCAACACGACTCGTTAGTGGAACTCAGCAACACGACATGTTAGACGAACTCAAGAAAACGACATGTTAGAGGAACTCAGCAACACGACACACCGGAGGAACTCAGCAACACGACTCCTTAGAGGAACTCAGCAACTCGACATGTTAGAGGAACTCAGCAAAAAGAACTCGTTAGAGGAACTCAGCAACACGACTCGTTAGAGGAACTCCGTAACAAGACTCGTTAGAGGAAATCAGCAACACGACTCGTTAGAGGAACTCAGCAACACGACTCGTTAGACGAACTCAGCAACATGACTCGTTAGAGGAACTCAGCAACACGACACGCAAGAGGAACTCAACAATACGAAACGCCAGAGGAACTCAACAACACGACTTATAAGAGGAACTCAGCAACACGACACGTTAGAGGAACTCAGCAACACGACACGTTAGAGGAATTCACGAACACGACACGCTAGAGGAACTCAGCAACACCACACACCGGAGGAATTCAGCAACACGACTCATTAGAGGAACTCAGCAACACCACACACCGGAAGAATTCAGCAACACGACATGTTAGAGGAACTCAGCAACACGACTTATTAGAGGAACTCAGCAACACGACTCCTTAGAGGAACTCAGCAACATGACTCGTTAGAGGTACTCAGTAACAAGACTCGTTAGAGGAACTCTGCAACACGACATGCCGGAGGAACTCAGCAACACGACCTGTTAGAGGAACTCAGCAACACGACACGCCGGAGGAACTCAGCAACACGACTCGTTAGAGGAACTCAGCAACACGACACGTTAGAAGAACTCGGCAACACGACATGCCAGAGGAACTCGGCAACACGACTCGTTAGAGGAACTCGGCAACACGACTCATTAGAGGAACTCAGCAACACGACTCGTTAGAGGAACTCAGCAACACGACACGTTAGAGGAACTCAGCAACACGACACGTTAGAGGAACTCAGTAACATGACACGTTAGAGGAGTTCAGCAACATGATAAGCCGGAGGAACTCAGCAACACGAGAAGCCGGAGGAACTCAGCAAAAACGACACGCCGGAGGAAATGAACAACACGATTTGTTAGAGCAAATCAGAAAAAGAATCTTTAGAGGAACTCAGCAATTCGACATGTTAGAGGAACTCAGCAACACGACTCCTTAGAGGAACTCAGCAACACGACACGTTAGAGGAACTCAGCAACACGACTCGTTAGAGTTACTCAGCAGCACGACTCGTTAGAGGAACTCAGCAGCACGACATGTTAGAGGAACTCAGCAAAACGACTCGTTAGAGGAACTCAGCAACACGACATGTTAGAGGAACTCAGCAACACGACGCGTTAGAGGAACTCAGCAACACGACTCGTTAGAGGTACTCAGTAACAAGACTCGTTATAGGAAATCAGCAACACGACACGTTAGAGGAACTCAGCAACACGATTCCTTAGAGTAACTCATCAACACGACTCTTTAGAGGAACTCAGCAACACGACATGTTTGAGGAACTCAAGAACACGACATGTTAGAGGAACTCAGCAACACGACACACCGGAGGAACTCAGCAACACGACTCGTTTGAGGAACTCCGTAACCAGACTCGTTAGAGTTACTCAGAAACAAGACTCGTTAGAGGAACTCAGCAACACGACTCGTTAGAGGAACTCAGCAACAAGACTCGTTAGAGGTACTCAGTAACAAGACTCGTTAGAGTTACTCAGTAACAAGACTCGTTAGAGGAAATCAGCAACATGACTCGTTAGAGGAACTCCGTAACAAGACTCGTTAGAGGAAATCAGCAACATGACTCGTTAGAGGAACTCCGTAACAAGACTCGTTAGAGGAAATCAGCAACACGACTCGTTAGAGGAACTCAGCAACAAGACTCGTTAGAGGAAATCAGCAACACGACTCGTTAGAGGAACTCAGCAACACGACTCGTTAGAGGAACTCAGCAACACGACTCGTTAGAGGAACTCAGCAACACGACTCGTTAGAGGAACTCAGCAACACGACACGTTAGAGGAACTCAGCAACACGACTCATTAGAGGAACTCAGCAACACCACACACCGGAGGAACTCAGCAACACGACTCATTAGAGGAACTCAGCAACACCACACACCGGAGGAATTCAGCAACACGACTCATTAGAGGAACTCAGCAACACCACACACCGGAAGAATTCAGCAACACGACATGTTAGAGGAACTCAGCAACACGACTTATTAGAGAAACTCAGCAACACGACTCCTTAGAGGAACTCAGCAACATGACTCATTAGAGGTACTCAGTAACAAGACTAGTTAGAGGAACTCAGCAACACGACACGCCGGAGGAACTCAGCAACACGACCTGTTAGAGGAACTCAGCAACACGACACGTTAGAGGAACTCAGCAACACGACACGCCGGAGGAACTCAGCAACACGACCTGTTAGAGGAACTCAGCAACACGACACGTTAGAGGAACTCAGCAACACGACACGTTAGAGGAACTCAGCAACACGACACATTAGAGGAACTCAGTAACATGACTCGTTAGAGGAACTCAGCAATTCGACATGTTAGAGGAACTCAGCAATACGACTCCTTATAGGATCTCAGCAACTGGACACGTTAGAGGAACTCAGCAACTCGACATGTTAGAGGATCTCAAGAACACGACATGTTAGAGGAACTCAGTAACACGACACACCGGAGGAACTCAGCAACACGACTCGTTTGAGGAACTCCGTAACCAGACTCATTAGAGGTACTCAGTAACAAGACTTGTTAGAGGAACTCAGCAAAACGACTCGTTAGAGGAACTCAGGAAAACGACTCGTTAGAGGAACTCAGCAATACGACTCGTTAGAGGTACTCAGCAACACGACTCATTAGTGGAAATCATCAACTCAACATGTTAGAGGAACTCAGCAACACGACTCGTTAGAGGAACTCAGCAACACGACTCGTTAGTGGAACTCAGCAACACGACATGTTAGACGAACTCAAGAACACGACATGTTAGAGGAACTCAGCAACACGACACACCGGAGGAACTCAGCAACACGACTCCTTAGAGGAACTCAGCAACTCGACATGTTAGAGGAACTCAGCAAAAAGAACTCGTTAGAGGAACTCAGCAACACGACTCGTTAGAGGAACTCCGTAACAAGACTCGTTAGAGGAAATCAGCAACACGACTCGTTAGAGGAACTCAGCAACACGACTCGTTAGACGAACTCAGCAACATGACTCGTTAGAGGAACTCAGCAACACGACACGCAAGAGGAACTCAACAATACGAAACGCCAGAGGAACTCAACAACACGACTTATAAGAGGAACTCAGCAACACGACACGTTAGAGGAACTCAGCAACACGACACGTTAGAGGAATTCACGAACACGACACGCTAGAGGAACTCAGCAACACCACACACCGTAGGAATTCAGCAACACGACTCATTAGAGGAACTCAGCAACACCACACACCGGAAGAATTCAGCAACACGACATGTTAGAGGAACTCAGCAACACGACTTATTAGAGGAACTCAGCAACACGACTCCTTAGAGGAACTCAGCAACATGACTCGTTAGAGGTACTCAGTAACAAGACTCGTTAGAGGAACTCTGCAACACGACATGCCGGAGGAACTCAGCAACACGACCTGTTAGAGGAACTCAGCAACACGACACGCCGGAGGAACTCAGCAACATGACTCGTTAGAGGAACTCAGCAACACGACACGTTAGAAGAACTCGGCAACACGACATGCCAGAGGAACTCGGCAACACAACTCGTTAGAGGAACTCGGCAACACGACTCATTAGAGGAACTCAGCAACACGACTCGTTAGAGGAACTCAGCAACACGACACGTTAGAGGAACTCAGTAACATGACACGTTAGAGGAGTTCAGCAACATGACAAGCCGGAGGAACTCAGCAACACGAGAAGCCGGAGGAACTCAGCAAAAACGACACGCCGGAGGAAATGAACAACACGATTTGTTAGAGCAAATCAGAAAAAGAATCTTTAGAGGAACTCAGCAATTCGACATGTTAGAGGAACTCAGCAACACGACTCCTTAGAGGAACTCAGCAACACGACACGTTAGAGGTACTCAGCAACACGACTCGTTAGAGTTACTCAGCAGCACGACTCGTTAGAGGAACTCAGCAGCACGACATGTTAGAGGAACTCAGCAAAACGACTCGTTAGAGGAACTCAGCAACACGACATGTTAGAGGAACTCAGCAACACGACGCGTTAGAGGAACTCAGCAACACGACTCGTTAGAGGTACTCAGTAACAAGACTCGTTATAGGAAATCAGCAACACGACACGTTAGAGGAACTCAGCAACACGATTCCTTAGAGTAACTCATCAACACGACTCTTTAGAGGAACTCAGCAACACGACATGTTTGAGGAACTCAAGAACACGACATGTTAGAGGAACTCAGCAACACGACACACCGGAGGAACTCAGCAACACGACTCGTTTGAGGAACTCCGTAACCAGACTCGTTAGAGTTACTCAGTAACAAGACTCGTTAGAGGAACTCAGCAACACGACTCGTTAGAGGAACTCAGCAACAAGACTCGTTAGAGGTACTCAGTAACAAGACTCGTTAGAGTTACTCAGTAACAAGACTCGTTAGAGGAAATCAGCAACATGACTCGTTAGAGGAACTCCGTAACAAGACTCGTTAGAGGAAATCAGCAACATGACTCGTTAGAGGAACTCCGTAACAAGACTCGTTAGAGGAAATCAGCAACACGACTCGTTAGAGGAACTCAGCAACAAGACTCGTTAGAGGAAATCAGCAACACGACTCGTTAGAGGAACTCAGCAACACGACTCGTTAGAGGAACTCAGCAACACGACTCGTTAGAGGAACTCAGCAACACGACACGTTAGAGGAACTCAGCAACACGACACGTTAGAGGAACTCAGCAACACGACTCGTTAGAGGAACTCAGCAACACCACACACCGGAGGAACTCAGCAACACGACTCGTTAGAGGAACTCAGCAACACCACACACCGGAGGAATTCAGCAACACGACTCATTAGAGGAACTCAGCAACACCACACACCGGAAGAATTCAGCAACACGACATGTTAGAGGAACTCAGCAACACGACTTATTAGAGAAACTCAGCAACACGACTCCTTAGAGGAACTCAGCAACATGACTCATTAGAGGTACTCAGTAACAAGACTAGTTAGAGGAACTCAGCAACACGACACGCCGGAGGAACTCAGCAACACGACCTGTTAGAGGAACTCAGCAACACGACACGTTAGAGGAACTCAGCAACACGACACGCCGGAGGAACTCAGCAACACGACACGTTAGAGGAACTCAGCAACACGACACGTTAGAGGAACTCAGTAACATGACACGTTAGAGGAGTTCAGCAACATGACAAGCCGGAGGAACTCAGCAACACGAGAAGCCGGAGGAACTCAGCAAAAACGACACGCCGGAGGAAATGAACAACACGACTTGTTAGAGCAAATCAGAAAAAGAATCTTTAGAGGAACTCAGCAATTCGACATGTTAGAGGAACTCAGCAACACGACTCCTTAGAGGAACTCAGCAACTCGACATGTTAGAGGAAATCAGCAACACGACTCGTTAGAGGAACTCAGCAACACGACTCGTTAGAGGAACTCAGTAACACGACTCGTTATAAGAACTCAGCAACACGACACGTTAGAGGAATTCAGCAACACGACACGTTAAAGGAACTCAGCAACTCGACATGTTAGAGGAACTCAGCAACTCGACACGCCGGAGGAACTCAACAACACGACTTTTTAGAGAAACTCAGAAAAAGAATCGTTAGAGGAACTCAGCAACACGACTCGTTAGAGGAACTCAGCAACACGACTCGTTACAGGAACTCAGCAAGACGACACTTTGGAGGAACTCAGCAACACGACTCGTTAGAGGAACTCAGCAACATGACAAGTCAGAGGAACTCAGCAACATGACTCGTTAGAGGAACTCAGCAAAACGACTCGTTAGAGGAACTCAGCAACATGACAAGTCAGAGGAACTCAGCAACACGACACGTTAGAGGAACTCAGCAAAACGACTCGTTAGAGGAACTCAGCAACACGACTCGTTAGAGGAACTCAGCAACACGACTCGTTAGACGAACTCAGCAACATGACTCGTTAGAGGAACTCAGCAACACGACACGCCAGAGGAACTCAACAACACGACACGTTAGAGGAACTCAGCAACACGACACGTTAGAGGAACTCAGCAACACGACACGTTAGAGGAACTCAGCAACACCACACACCGGAGGAACTCAGCAACACGACTCATTAGAGGAACTCAGGAACACCACACACCGGAGGAATTCAGCAACACGACTCATTAGAGGAACTCAGCAACACGACACACCGGAAGAATTCAGCAACACGACATGTTAGAGGAACTCAGCAACACGACTTATTAGAGGAACTCAGCAACACGACTCCTTAGAGGAACTCAGCAACATGACTCGTTAGAGGTACTCAGTAACAAGACTCGTTAGAGGAACTCAGCAACACGACACGCCGGAGGAACTCAGCAACACGACCTGTTAGAGGAACTCAGCAACACGACACGCCGGAGGAACTCAGCAACACGACTCGTTAGAAGAACTCGGCAACACGACATGCCAGAGGAACTCGGCAACACGACTCGTTAGAGGAACTCGGCAACACGAGAAGCCGGAGGAACTCAGCAAAAACGACACGCCGGAGGAAATGAACAACACGACTTGTTAGAGCAAATCAGAAAAAGAATCTTTAGAGGAACTCAGCAATTCGACATGTTAGAGGAACTCAGCAACACGACTCGTTAGAGGAAATCAGCAACACGACTCGTTAGAGGAACTCAGCAAAACGACTCGTTAGAGGAACTCAGTAACACGACTCATTATAAGAACTCAGCAACACGACACGTTAGAGGAATTCAGCAACACGACACGTTAGAGGAACTCAGCAATACGACAAGCCGGAGGAACTCTGCAACAAGAGAAGCCGGAGGAACTCAGCAACACGACACGCCGGAGGAACTCAACAACACGACTTGTTAGAGGAACTCAGCAACGCGACACGCCGGAGGAACTCAACAACACGACTTGTTAGACGAACTCAGCAACACAACACGTTAGAGGAACTCAGCAACATGACTCGTTAGAGGAACTCAGCAACGCGACACTCCGGAGGAACTCAACAACACGACTTGTTAGACGAACTCAGCAACACAACACGTTAGAGGAACTCAGCAACACGACTCGTTAGAGGAATTCAGCAACACGACTCGTTAGAGGAACTCAGCAACATGACTATTTAGAGGAACTCAGCAACACGACTATTTAGAGGAACACAGCAACACGACTATTTAGAGGAACTCAGCAACACGACATGCCAGAGGAACTCAGCAACACGACATGCCAGAGGAACTCAGCAAAACGACACGTTAGAGGAACTCAGTAACATGACACGTTAGAGGAGTTCAGCAACATGACAAGCCGGAGGAACTCAGCAACACGAGAAGCCGGAGGAACTCAGCAAAAACGACACGCCGGAGGAAATGAACAACACGACTTGTTAGAGCAAATCAGAAAAAGAATCTTTAGAGGAACTCAGCAATTCGACATGTTAGAGGAACTCAGCAACACGACTCCTTAGAGGAACTCAGCAACTCGACATGTTAGAGGAAATCAGCAACACGACTCGTTAGAGGAACTCAGCAACACGACTCGTTAGAGGAACTCAGTAACACGACTCGTTATAAGAACTCAGCAACACGACACGTTAGAGGAATTCAGCAACACGACACGTTAAAGGAACTCAGCAACTCGACATGTTAGAGGAACTCAGCAACTCGACACGCCGGAGGAACTCAACAACACGACTTTTTAGAGAAACTCAGAAAAAGAATCGTTAGAGGAACTCAGCAACACGACTCGTTAGAGGAACTCAGCAACACGACTCGTTACAGGAACTCAACAAGACGACACTTTGGAGGAACTCAGCAACACGACTCGTTAGAGGAACTCAGCAACATGACAAGTCAGAGGAACTCAGCAACATGACTCGTTAGAGGAACTCAACAAAAAGACACGTAGGAAGAAATCAGCAACACGACACGTTAGAGGAACTCAGCAAAACGACTCGTTAGAGGAACTCAGCAACACGACTCGTTAGAGGAACTCAGCAACACGACTCGTTAGACGAACTCAGCAACATGACTCGTTAGAGGAACTCAGCAACACGACACGCCAGAGGAACTCAACAACACGACACGTTAGAGGAACTCAGCAACACGACACGTTAGAGGAACTCAGCAACACGACACGTTAGAGGAACTCAGCAACACCACACACCGGAGGAACTCAGCAACACGACTCATTAGAGGAACTCAGGAACACCACACACCGGAGGAATTCAGCAACACGACTCATTAGAGGAACTCAGCAACACGACACACCGGAAGAATTCAGCAACACGACATGGTAGAGGAACTCAGCAACACGACTTATTAGAGGAACTCAGCAACACGACTCCTTAGAGGAACTCAGCAACATGACTCGTTAGAGGTACTCAGTAACAAGACTCGTTAGAGGAACTCAGCAACACGACATGCCGGAGGAACTCAGCAACACGACCTGTTAGAGGAACTCAGCAACACGACACGCCGGAGGAACTCAGCAACACGACTCGTTAGAAGAACTCGGCAACACGACATGCCAGAGGAACTCGGCAACACGACTCGTTAGAGGAACTCGGCAACACGAGAAGCCGGAGGAACTCAGCAAAAACGACACGCCGGAGGAAATGAACAACACGACTTGTTAGAGCAAATCAGAAAAAGAATCTTTAGAGGAACTCAGCAATTCGACATGTTAGAGGAACTCAGCAACACGACTCGTTAGAGGAAATCAGCAACACGACTCGTTAGAGGAACTCAGCAAAACGACTCGTTAGAGGAACTCAGTAACACGACTCATTATAAGAACTCAGCAACACGACACGTTAGAGGAATTCAGCAACACGACACGTTAGAGGAACTCAGCAATACGACAAGCCGGAGGAACTCTGCAACAAGAGAAGCCGGAGGAACTCAGCAACACGACACGCCGGAGGAACTCAACAACACGACTTGTTAGAGGAACTCAGCAACGCGACACGCCGGAGGAACTCAACAACACGACTTGTTAGACGAACTCAGCAACACAACACGTTAGAGGAACTCAGCAACATGACTCGTTAGAGGAACTCAGCAACGCGACACGCCGGAGGAACTCAACAACACGACTTGTTAGACGAACTCAGCAACACAACACGTTAGAGGAACTCAGCAACACGACTCGTTAGAGGAATTCAGCAACACGACTCGTTAGAGGAACTCAGCAACATGACTATTTAGAGGAACTCAGCAACACGACTATTTAGAGGAACACAGCAACACGACTATTTAGAGGAACTCAGCAACACGACATGCCAGAGGAACTCAGCAACACGACATGCCAGAGGAACTCAGCAAAACGACACGTTAGAGGAACTCAGCAACACGACTCGTTAGAGGAACTCAGCAACACGACACGTTTGAAGAACTCAGCAACACGACACTTTAGAGGAACACAGCAACACGACACGTTAGAGGTACTCAGCAACACGACACGTTAGAGGTACTCAGCAACACGACAAGCCGGACGAACTCAACAACACGACTTGTTAGAGGAACTCAGCAACACAACACGTTAGAGGAACTCAGCAACATGACTCGTTAGAGGAACTCAGCAACACGACACATTAGAGGAACTCAGCAACAAGACTATTTAGAGGAACTCAGCAACACGACACGTTAGAAGAACTCGGCAACACGACATGCCAGAGGAACTCGGCAACATGACTCGTTAGAGGAACTCGGCAACACGACTCATTAGAGGAACTCAGCAACACGACTCGTTAGAGGAACTCAGCAACACGACACGTTAGAGGAACTCAGCAACACGACACGTTAGAGGAACTCAGTAACATGACACGTTAGAGGAGTTCAGCAACATGACAAGCCGGAGGAACTCAGCAACACGAGAAGCCGGAGGAACTCAGCAAAAACGACACGCCGGAGGAAATGAACAACACGACTTGTTAGAGCAAATCAGAAAAAGAATCTTTAGAGGAACTCAGCAATTCGACATGTTAGAGGAACTCAGCAACACGACTCCTTAGAGGAACTCAGCAACACGACTCATTAGTGGAACTCATCAACTCAACATGTTAGAGGAACTCAGCAACACGACTCGTTAGAGGAACTCAGCAACACGACTCGTTAGTGGAACTCAGCAACACGACATGTTAGACGAACTCAAGAACACGACATGTTAGAGGAACTCAGCAACACGACACACCGGAGGAACTCAGCAACACGACTCCTTAGAGGAACTCAGCAACTCGACATGTTAGAGGAACTCAGCAAAAAGAACTCGTTAGAGGAACTCAGCAACACGACTCGTTAGAGGAACTCCGTAACAAGACTCGTTAGAGGAAATCAGCAACACGACTCGTTAGAGGAACTCAGCAACACGACTCGTTAGACGAACTCAGCAACATGACTCGTTAGAGGAACTCAGCAACACGACACGCAAGAGGAACTCAACAATACGAAACGCCAGAGGAACTCAACAACACGACTTATAAGAGGAACTCAGCAACACGACACGTTAGAGGAACTCAGCAACACGACACGTTAGAGGAATTCACGAACACGACACGCTAGAGGAACTCAGCAACACCACACACCGGAGGAATTCAGCAACACGACTCATTAGAGGAACTCAGCAACACCACACACCGGAAGAATTCAGCAACACGACATGTTAGAGGAACTCAGCAACACGACTTATTAGAGGAACTCAGCAACACGACTCCTTAGAGGAACTCTGCAACATGACTCGTTAGAGGTACTCAGTAACAAGACTCGTTAGAGGAACTCTGCAACACGACATGCCGGAGGAACTCAGCAACACGACCTGTTAGAGGAACTCAGCAACACGACACGCCGGAGGAACTCAGCAACACGACTCGTTAGAGGAACTCAGCAACACGACACGTTAGAAGAACTCGGCAACACGACATGCCAGAGGAACTCGGCAACACGACTCGTTAGAGGAACTCGGCAACACGACTCATTAGAGGAACTCAGCAACACGACTCGTTAGAGGAACTCAGCAACACGACACGTTAGAGGAACTCAGCAACACGACACGTTAGAGGAACTCAGTAACATGACACGTTAGAGGAGTTCAGCAACATGACAAGCCGGAGGAACTCAGCAACACGAGAAGCCGGAGGAACTCAGCAAAAACGACACGCCGGAGGAAATGAACAACACGATTTGTTAGAGCAAATCAGAAAAAGAATCTTTAGAGGAACTCAGCAATTCGACATGTTAGAGGAACTCAGCAACACGACTCCTTAGAGGAACTCAGCAACACGACACGTTAGAGGAACTCAGCAACACGACTCGTTAGAGTTACTCAGCAGCACGACTCGTTAGAGGAACTCAGCAGCACGACATGTTAGAGGAACTCAGCAAAACGACTCGTTAGAGGAACTCAGCAACACGACATGTTAGAGGAACTCAGCAACACGACGCGTTAGAGGAACTCAGCAACACGACTCGTTAGAGGTACTCAGTAACAAGACTCGTTATAGGAAATCAGCAACACGACACGTTAGAGGAACTCAGCAACACGATTCCTTAGAGTAACTCATCAACACGACTCTTTAGAGGAACTCAGCAACACGACATGTTTGAGGAACTCAAGAACACGACATGTTAGAGGAACTCAGCAACACGACACACCGGAGGAACTCAGCAACACGACTCGTTTGAGGAACTCCGTAACCAGACTCGTTAGAGTTACTCAGTAACAAGACTCGTTAGAGGAACTCAGCAACACGACTCGTTAGAGGAACTCAGCAACAAGACTCGTTAGAGGTACTCAGTAACAAGACTCGTTAGAGTTACTCAGTAACAAGACTCGTTAGAGGAAATCAGCAACATGACTCGTTAGAGGAACTCCGTAACAAGACTCGTTAGAGGAAATCAGCAACATGACTCGTTAGAGGAACTCCGTAACAAGACTCGTTAGAGGAAATCAGCAACACGACTCGTTAGAGGAACTCAGCAACAAGACTCGTTAGAGGAAATCAGCAACACGACTCGTTAGAGGAACTCAGCAACACGACTCGTTAGAGGAACTCAGCAACACGACACGTTAGAGGAACTCAGCAACACGACTCGTTAGAGGAACTCAGCAACACCACACACCGGAGGAAATCAGCAACACGACTCATTAGAGGAACTCAGCAACACCACACACCGGAGGAATTCAGCAACATGACTCATTAGAGGAACTCAGCAACACCACACACCGGAAGAATTCAGCAACACGACATGTTAGAGGAACTCAGCAACACGACTTATTAGAGAAACTCAGCAACACGACTCCTTAGAGGAACTCAGCAACATGACTCATTAGAGGTACTCAGTAACAAGACTAGTTAGAGGAACTCAGCAACACGACACGCCGGAGGAACTCAGCAACATGACTCGTTAGAGGTACTCAGTAACAAGACTCGTTAGAGGAACTCAGCAACACGACACGCCGGAGGAACTCAGCAACACGACCTGTTAGAGGAACTCAGCAACACGACACGCCGGAGGAACTCAGCAACACGACTCGTTAGAGGAACTCAGCAACACGACACGTTAGAAGAACTCGGCAACACGACATGCCAGAGGAACTCGGCAACTCGACTCGTTAGAGGAACTCGGCAACACGAGAAGCCGGAGGAACTCAGCAACACGACACGTTAGAGGAACTCAGCAAAACGACTCGTTAGAGGAACTCAGCAACACGACTCGTTAGAGGAACTCAGCAACACGACTCGTTAGACGAACTCAGCAACATGACTCGTTAGAGGAACTCAGCAACACGACACGCCAGAGGAACTCAACAACACGACACGTTAGAGGAACTCAGCAACACGACACGTTAGAGGAACTCAGCAACACGACACGTTAGAGGAACTCAGCAACACCACACACCGGAGGAACTCAGCAACACGACTCATTAGAGGAACTCAGGAACACCACACACCGGAGGAATTCAGCAACACGACTCATTAGAGGAACTCAGCAACACGACACACCGGAAGAATTCAGCAACACGACATGTTAGAGGAACTCAGCAACACGACTCATTAGAGGAACTCAGCAACACGACTCCTTAGAGGAACTCAGCAACATGACTCGTTAGAGGTACTCAGTAACAAGACTCGTTAGAGGAACTCAGCAACACGACACGCCGGAGGAACTCAGCAACACGACCTGTTAGAGGAACTCAGCAACACGACACGCCGGAGGAACTCAGCAACACGACTCGTTAGAGGAACTCAGCAACACGACACGTTAGAAGAACTCGGCAACACGACATGCCAGAGGAACTCGGCAACACGACTCGTTAGAGGAACTCGGCAACACGAGAAGCCGGAGGAACTCAGCAAAAACGACACGCCGGAGGAAATGAACAACACGACTTGTTAGAGCAAATCAGAAAAAGAATCTTTAGAGGAACTCAGCAATTCGACATGTTAGAGGAACTCAGCAACACGACTCGTTAGAGGAAATCAGCAACACGACTCATTATAAGAACTCAGCAACATGACACGCCGGAGGAACTCAGCAACACGACCTGTTAGAGGAACTCAGCAACACGACACGTTAGAGGAACTCAGCAACACGACACGCCGGAGGAACTCAGCAACACGACCTGTTAGAGGAACTCAGCAACACGACACGTTAGAGGAACTCAGCAACACGACACGTTAGAGGAACTCAGCAACACGACACGTTAGAGGAACTCAGTAACATGACACGTTAGAGGAGTTCAGCAACATGACAAGCCGGAGGAACTCAGCAACACGAGAAGCTGGAGGAACTCAGCAAAAACGACACGCCGGAGGAAATGAACAACACGACTTGTTAGAGCAAATCAGAAAAAGAATCTTTAGAGGAACTCAGCAATTCGACATGTTAGAGGAACTCAGCAACACGACTCCTTAGAGGAACTCAGCAACTCGACATGTTAGAGGAAATCAGCAACACGACTCGTTAGAGGAACTCAGCAACACGACTCGTTAGAGGAACTCAGTAACACGACTCGTTATAAGAACTCAGCAACACGACACGTTAGAGGAATTCAGCAACACGACACGTTAAAGGAACTCAGCAACTCGACATGTTAGAGGAACTCAGCAACTCGACACGCCGGAGGAACTCAACAACACGACTTTTTAGAGGAACTCAGAAAAAGAATCGTTAGAGGAACTCAGCAACACGACTCGTTAGAGGAACTCAGCAACACGACTCGTTACAGGAACTCAGCAAGACGACTCGTTAGAGGAACTCAGCAACATGACAAGTCAGAGGAACTCAGCAACATGACTCGTTAGAGGAACTCAGCAAAAAGACACGTAGGAAGAAATCAGCAACACGACACGTTAGAGGAACTCAGCAACACGACTCGTTAGAGGAACTCAGCAACACGACTCGTTAGACGAACTCAGCAACATGACTCGTTAGAGGAACTCAGCAACACGACACGCCAGAGGAACTCAACAACACGACACGTTAGAGGAACTCAGCAACACGACACGTTAGAGGAACTCAGCAACACGACACGTTAGAGGAACTCAGCAACACCACACACCGGAGGAACTCAGCAACACGACTCATTAGAGGAACTCAGGAACACCACACACCGGAGGAATTCAGCAACACGACTCATTAGAGGAACTCAGCAACACGACACACCGGAAGAATTCAGCAACACGACATGTTAGAGGAACTCAGCAACACGACTTATTAGAGGAACTCAGCAACACGACTCCTTAGAGGAACTCAGCAACACGACTCGTTAGAGGAACTCAGCAACACGACACGTTAGAAGAACTCGGCAACACGACATGCCAGAGGAACTCGGCAACACGACTCGTTAGAGGAACTCGGCAACACGAGAAGCCGGAGGAACTCAGCAAAAACGACACGCCGGAGGAAATGAACAACACGACTTGTTAGAGCAAATCAGAAAAAGAATCTTTAGAGGAACTCAGCAATTCGACATGTTAGAGGAACTCAGCAACACGACTCATTAGAGGAACTCAGGAAAACCACACACCGGAGGAATTCAGCAACACGACTCATTAGAGGAACTCAGCAACACGACACATTATAAGAACTCAGCAACACGACACGTTAGAGGAAATCAGCAACACGACTCGTTAGAGGAACTCAGCAAAACGACTCGTTAGAGGAACTCAGTAACACGACTCATTATAAGAACTCAGCAACACGACACGTTAGAGGAATTCAGCAACACGACACGTTAGAGGAACTCAGCAATACGACAAGCCGGAGGAACTCTGCAACAAGAGAAGCCGGAGGAACTCAGCAACACGACACGCCGGAGGAACTCAACAACACGACTTGTTAGAGGAACTCAGCAACGCGACACGCCGGAGGAACTCAACAACACGACTTGTTAGACGAACTCAGCAACACAACACGTTAGAGGAACTCAGCAACATGACTCGTTAGAGGAACTCAGCAACGCGACACGCCGGAGGAACTCAACAACACGACTTGTTAGACGAACTCAGCAACACAACATGTTAGAGGAACTCAGCAACACGACTCGTTAGAGGAATTCAGCAACACGACTCGTTAGAGGAACTCAGCAACATGACTATTTAGAGGAACTCAGCAACACGACTATTTAGAGGAACACAGCAACACGACTATTTAGAGGAACTCAGCAACACGACATGCCAGAGGAACTCAGCAACACGACATGCCAGAGGAACTCAGCAAAACGACACGTTAGAGGAACTCAGCAACACGACTCGTTAGAGGAACTCAGCAACACGACACGTTTGAAGAACTCAGCAACACGACACTTTAGAGGAACACAGCAACACGACACGTTAGAGGTACTCAGCAACACGACACGTTAGAGGTACTCAGCAACACGACTCGTTAAAGGAACTCAGCAACTCGACATGTTAGAGGAACTCAGCAACTCGACACGCCGGAGGAACTCAACAACACGACTTTTTAGAGGAACTCAGAAAAAGAATCGTTAGAGGAACTCAGCAACACGACTCGTTAGAGGAACTCAGCAACACGACTCGTTAGAGGAACTCAGCAATACGACTCGTTAGAGGAACTCAGCAACACAACACACCGGAGGAACTCAGCAACACGACACGTTAGAGGAACTCAAGAACATGACATGTTAGAGGAACTCAACAACACCACACACCGGAGGAACTCAGCAACACGACTCATTAGAGGAACTCAGCAACACGACTCGTTAGAGGAACTCAGCAAAACGACTCGTTAGAGGAACTCAGTAACACGACTCATTATAAGAACTCAGCAACAGGACACGTTAGAGGAATTCAGCAACACGACACGTTAGAGGAACTCAGCAATACGACAAGCCGGAGGAACTCTGCAACAAGAGAAGCCGGAGGAACTCAGCAACACGACACGCCGGAGGAACTCAACAACACGACTTGTTAGAGGAACTCAGCAACGCGACACGCCGGAGGAACTCAACAACACGACTTGTTAGACGAACTCAGCAACACAACACGTTAGAGGAACTCAGCAACATGACTCGTTAGAGGAACTCAGCAACGCGACACGCCGGAGGAACTCAACAACACGACTTGTTAGACGAACTCAGCAACACAACACGTTAGAGGAACTCAGCAACACGACTCGTTAGAGGAACTCAGCAACATGACAAGTCAGAGGAACTCAGCAACACGACTCGTTAGACGAACTCAGCAACATGACTCGTTAGAGGAACTCAGCAACACGACACGCCAGAGGAACTCAACAACACGACACGTTAGAGGAACTCAGCAACACGACACGTTAGAGGAACTCAGCAACACGACACGTTAGAGGAACTCAGCAACACGACACGTTAGAGGAACTCAGCAACACGACACGTTAGAGGAACTCAGCAACACCACACACCGGAGGAACTCAGCAACACGACTCATTAGAGGAACTCAGGAACACCACACACCGGAGGAATTCAGCAACACGACTCATTAGAGGAACTCAGCAACACGACACACCGGAAGAATTCAGCAACACGACATGTTAGAGGAACTCAGCAACACGACTTATTAGAGGAACTCAGCAACACGACTCCTTAGAGGAACTCAGCAACATGACTCGTTAGAGGTACTCAGTAACAAGACTCGTTAGAGGAACTCAGCAACACGACACGCCGGAGGAACTCAGCAACACGACCTGTTAGAGGAACTCAGCAACACGACACGCCGGAGGAACTCAGCAACACGACTCGTTAGAGGAACTCAGCAACACGACACGTTAGAAGAACTCGGCAACACGACATGCCAGAGGAACTCGGCAACACGACTCGTTAGAGGAACTCGGCAACACGAGAAGCCGGAGGAACTCAGCAAAAACGACACGCCGGAGGAAATGAACAACACGACTTGTTAGAGCAAATCAGAAAAAGAATCTTTAGAGGAACTCAGCAATTCGACATGTTAGAGGAACTCAGCAACACGACTCGTTAGAGGAATTCAGCAACACGACACGTTAGAGGAACTCAGCAATACGACAAGCCGGAGGAACTCTGCAACAAGAGAAGCCAGAGGAACTCAGCAACACGACACGCCGGAGGAACTCAACAACACGACTTTTTAGAGGAACTCAGCAACGCGACACGCCGGAGGAACTCAACAACACGACTTGTTAGACGAACTCAGCAACACAACACGTTAGAGGAACTCAGCAACATGACTCGTTAGAGGAACTCAGCAACGCGACACGCCGGAGGAACTCAACAACACGACTTGTTAGACGAACTCAGCAACACAACACGTTAGAGGAACTCAGCAACACGACTCGTTAGAGGAACTCAGCAACATGACAAGTCAGAGGAACTCAGCAACATGACTCGTTAGAGGAACTCAGCAAAAAGACACGTTAGAGGAACTCAGCAACACCACACACCGGAGGAACTCAGCAACACGACTCATTAGAGGAACTCAGGAACACCACACACCGGAGGAATTCAGCAACAAGACTCATTAGAGGAACTCAGCAACACGACACACCGGAAGAATTCAGCAACACGACATGTTAGAGGAACTCAGCAACACGACTTATTAGAGGAACTCAGCAACACGACTCCTTAGAGGAACTCAGCAACATGACTCGTTACAGGTACTCAGTAACTAGACTCGTTAGAGGAACTCAGCAACACGACACGCCGGAGGAACTCAGCAACACGACCTGTTAGAGGAACTCAGCAACACGACACGCCGGAGGAACTCAGCAACACGACTCGTTAGAGGAACTCAGCAACACGACACGTTAGAAGAACTCGGCAACACGACATGCCAGAGGAACTCGGCAACACGACTCGTTAGAGGAACTCGGCAACACGAGAAGCCGGAGGAACTCAGCAAAAACGACACGCCGGAGGAAATGAACAACACGACTTGTTAGAGCAAATCAGAAAAAGAATCTTTAGAGGAACTCAGCAATTCGACATGTTAGAGGAACTCAGCAACACGACTCGTTAGAGGAATTCAGCAACACGACACGTTAGAGGAACTCAGCAATACGACAAGCCGCAGGAACTCTGCAACAAGAGAAGCCGGAGGAACTCAGCAACACGACACGCCGGAGGAACTCAACAACACGACTTGTTAGAGGAACTCAGCAACGCGACACGCCGGAGGAACTCAACAACACGACTTGTTAGACGAACTCAGCAACACAACACGTTAGAGGAACTCAGCAACATGACTCGTTAGAGGAACTCAGCAACGCGACACGCCGGAGGAACTCAACAACACGACTTGTTAGATGAACTCAGCAACACAACACGTTAGAGGAACTCAGCAACACGACTCGTTAGAGGAACTCAGCAACATGACAAGTCAGAGGAACTCAGCAACATGACTCGTTAGAGGAACTCAGCAAAAAGACACGTAGGAAGAAATCAGCAACACGACACGTTAGAGGAACTCAGTAAAACGACTCGTTAGAGGAACTCAGCAACACGACTCGTTAGAGGAACTCAGCAACACGACTCGTTAGAGGAACTCAGCAAAACGACTCGTTAGAGGAACTCAGCAACACGACTCGTTAGAGGAACTCAGCAACACGACACGTTAGAGGAACTCAGCAACACGACACGTTAGAGGAACTCAGCAACACGACACGTTAGAGGAACTCAGCAACACCACACACCGGAGGAACTCAGCAACACGACTCATTAGAGGAACTCAGGAACACCACACACCGGAGGAATTCAGCAACACGACTCATTAGAGGAACTCAGCAACACGACACACCGGAAGAATTCAGCAACACGACATGTTAGAGGAACTCAGCAACACGACTTATTAGAGGAACTCAGCAACACGACTCCTTAGAGGAACTCAGCAACATGACTCGTTAGAGGTACTCAGTAACAAGACTCGTTAGAGGAACTCAGCAACACGACACGCCGGAGGAACTCAGCAACACGACTTATTAGAGGAACTCAGCAACACGACTCCTTAGAGGAACTCAGCAACACGACTCGTTAGAGGAACTCAGCAACACGACACGTTAGAAGAACTCGGCAACACGACATGCCAGAGGAACTCGGCAACACGACTCGTTAGAGGAACTCGGCAACACGAGAAGCCGGAGGAACTCAGCAAAAACGACACGCCGGAGGAAATGAACAACACGACTTGTTAGAGCAAATCAGAAAAAGAATCTTTAGAGGAACTCAGCAATTCGACATGTTAGAGGAACTCAGCAACACGACTCGTTAGAGGAAATCAGCAACACGACTCGTTAGAGGAACTCAGCAAAACGACTCGTTAGAGGAACTCAGTAACACGACTCATTATAAGAACTCAGCAACACGACACGTTAGAGGAATTCAGCAACACGACACGTTAGAGGAACTCAGCAATACGACAAGCCGGAGGAACTCTGCAACAAGAGAAGCCGGAGGAACTCAGCAACACGACACGCCGGAGGAACTCAACAACACGACTTGTTAGAGGAACTCAGCAACGCGACACGCCGGAGGAACTCAACAACACGACTTGTTAGACGAACTCAGCAACACAACACGTTAGAGGAACTCAGCAACATGACTCGTTAGAGGAACTCAGCAACGCGACACGCCGGAGGAACTCAACAACACGACTTGTTAGACGAACTCAGCAACACAACACGTTAGAGGAACTCAGCAACACGACTCGTTAGAGGAATTCAGCAACACGACTCGTTAGAGGAACTCAGCAACATGACTATTTAGAGGAACTCAGCAACATGACTATTTAGAGGAACACAGCAACACGACTATTTAGAGGAACTCAGCAACACGACATGCCAGAGGAACTCAGCAACACGACTCGTTAGAGGAACTCAGCAACACGACTCGTTAGACGAACTCAGCAACATGACTCGTTAGAGGAACTCAGCAACACGACACGCCAGAGGAACTCAACAACACGACACGTTAGAGGAACTCAGCAACACGACACGTTAGAGGAACTCAGCAACACGACACGTTAGAGGAACTCAGCAACACGACACGTTAGAGGAACTCAGCAACACCACACACCGGAGGAACTCAGCAACACGACTCATTAGAGGAACTCAGGAACACCACACACCGGAGGAATTCAGCAACACGACTCATTAGAGGAACTCAGCAACACGACACACCGGAAGAATTCAGCAACACGACATGTTAGAGGAACTCAGCAACACGACTTATTAGAGGAACTCAGCAACACGACTCCTTAGAGGAACTCAGCAACATGACTCGTTAGAGGTACTCAGTAACAAGACTCGTTAGAGGAACTCAGCAACACGACACGCCGGAGGAACTCAGCAACACGACCTGTTAGAGGAACTCAGCAACACGACACGCCGGAGGAACTCAGCAACACGACTCGTTAGAGGAACTCAGCAACATGACAAGTCAGAGGAACTCAGCAACATGACTCGTTAGAGGAACTCAGCAAAAAGACACGTAGGAAGAAATCAGCAACACGACACGTTAGAGGAACTCAGCAACACGACACGTTAGAGGAACTCAGCAATACGACAAGCCGGAGGAACTCAACAACACGACTTGTTAGAGGAACTCAGCAACGCGACACGCCGGAGGAACTCAACAACACGACTCCTTAGAGGAACTCAGCAACATGACTCGTTAGAGGAACTCAGCAACACGACTCGTTAGAGGAACTCAGCAACACGACTCGTTAGAGGAACTCAGCAACACGACACGCCAGAGGAACTCAACAACACGACACGTTAGAGGAACTCAGCAACACGACACGTTAGAGGAACTCAGCAACACGACACGTTAGAGGAACTCAGCAACACCACACACCGGAGGAACTCAGCAACACGACTCATTAGAGGAACTCAGGAACACCACACACCGGAGGAATTCAGCAACACGACTCATTAGAGGAACTCAGCAACACGACACACCGGAAGAATTCAGCAACACGACATGTTAGAGGAACTCAGCAACACGACTTATTAGAGGAACTCAGCAACACGACTCCTTAGAGGAACTCAGCAACACGACTCGTTAGAGGAACTCAGCAACACGACACGTTAGAAGAACTCGGCAACACTACATGCCAGAGGAACTCGGCAACACGACTCGTTAGAGGAACTCGGCAACACGAGAAGCCGGAGGAACTCAGCAAAAACGACACGCCGGAGGAAATGAACAACACGACTTGTTAGAGCAAATCAGAAAAAGAATCTTTAGAGGAACTCAGCAATTCGACATGTTAGAGGAACTCAGCAACACGACTCGTTAGAGGAAATCAGCAACACGACTCGTTAGAGGAACTCAGCAAAACGACTCGTTAGAGGAACTCAGTAACACGACTCATTATAAGAACTCAGCAACACGACACGTTAGAGGAATTCAGCAACACGACACGTTAGAGGAACTCAGCAATACGACAAGCCGGAGGAACTCTGCAACAAGAGAAGCCGGAGGAACTCAGCAACACGACACGCCGGAGGAACTCAACAACACGACTTGTTAGAGGAACTCAGCAACGCGACACGCCGGAGGAACTCAACAACACGACTTGTTAGACGAACTCAGCAACACAACACGTTAGAGGAACTCAGCAACATGACTCGTTAGAGGAACTCAGCAACGCGACACGCCGGAGGAACTCAACAACACGACTTGTTAGACGAACTCAGCAACACAACACGTTAGAGGAACTCAGCAACACGACTCGTTAGAGGAATTCAGCAACACGACTCGTTAGAGGAACTCAGCAACATGACTATTTAGAGGAACTCAGCAACACGACTATTTAGAGGAACACAGCAACACGACTATTTAGAGGAACTCAGCAACACGACATGCCAGAGGAACTCAGCAACACGACATGCCAGAGGAACTCAGCAAAACGACACGTTAGAGGAACTCAGCAACACGACTCGTTAGAGGAACTCAGCAACACGACACGTTTGAAGAACTCAGCAACACGACACTTTAGAGGAACACAGCAACACGACACGTTAGAGGTACTCAGCAACACGACACGTTAGAGGTACTCAGCAACACGACTCGTTAAAGGAACTCAGCAACTCGACATGTTAGAGGAACTCAGCAACTCGACACGCCGGAGGAACTCAACAACACGACTTTTTAGAGGAACTCAGAAAAAGAATCGTTAGAGGAACTCAGCAACACGACTCGTTAGAGGAACTCAGCAACACGACTCGTTAGAGGAACTCAGCAATACGACTCGTTAGAGGAACTCAGCAACACATCACACCGGAGGAACTCAGCAACACGACACGTTAGAGGAACTCAAGAACATGACATGTTAGAGGAACTCAACAACACCACACACCGGAGGAACTCAGCAACACGACTCATTAGAGGAACTCAGCAACACGACTCGTTAGAGGAACTCAGCAAAACGACTCGTTAGAGGAACTCAGTAACACGACTCATTATAAGAACTCAGCAACATGACACGTTAGAGGAATTCAGCAACACGACACGTTAGAGGAACTCAGCAATACGACAAGCCGGAGGAACTCTGCAACAAGAGAAGCCGGAGGAACTCAGCAACACGACACGCCGGAGGAACTCAACAACACGACTTGTTAGAGGAACTCAGCAACGCGACACGCCGGAGGAACTCAACAACACGACTTGTTAGACGAACTCAGCAACACAACACGTTAGAGGAACTCAGCAACATGACTCGTTAGAGGAACTCAGCAACGCGACACGCCGGAGGAACTCAACAACACGACTTGTTAGACGAACTCAGCAACACAACACGTTAGAGGAACTCAGCAACACGACTCGTTAGAGGAACTCAGCAACATGACAAGTCAGAGGAACTCAGCAACATGACTCGTTAGAGGAACTCAGCAAAAAGACACGTAGGAAGAAATCAGCAACACGACACGTTAGAGGAACTCAGCAAAACGACTCGTTAGAGAAACTCAGCAACACGACTCGTTAGAGGAACTCAGCAACACGACTCGTTAGACGAACTCAGCAACATGACTCGTTAGAGGAACTCAGCAACACGACATGCCAGAGGAACTCAACAACACGACACGTTAGAGGAACTCAGCAACACGACACGTTAGAGGAACTCAGCAACACGACACGTTAGAGGAACTCAGCAACACGACACGTTAGAGGAACTCAGCAACACGACACGTTAGAGGAACTCAGCAACACCACACACCGGAGGAACTCAGCAACACGACTCATTAGAGGAACTCAGGAACACCACACACCGGAGGAATTCAGCAACACGACTCATTAGAGGAACTCAGCAACACGACACACCGGAAGAATTCAGCAACACGACATGTTAGAGGAACTCAGCAACACGACTTATTAGAGGAACTCAGCAACACGACTCCTTAGAGGAACTCAGCAACATGACTCGTTAGAGGTACTCAGTAACAAGACTCGTTAGAGGAACTCAGCAACACGACACGCCGGAGGAACTCAGCAACACGACCTGTTAGAGGAACTCAGCAACACGACACGCCGGAGGAACTCAGCAACACGACTCGTTAGAGGAACTCAGCAACACGACACGTTAGAAGAACTCGGCAACACGACATGCCAGAGGAACTCGGCAACACGACTCGTTAGAGGAACTCGGCAACACGAGAAGCCGGAGGAACTCAGCAAAAACGACACGCCGGAGGAAATGAACAACACGACTTGTTAGAGCAAATCAGAAAAAGAATCTTTAGAGGAACTCAGCAATTCGACATGTTAGAGGAACTCAGCAACACGACTCGTTAGAGGAATTCAGCAACACGACACGTTAGAGGAACTCAGCAATACGACAAGCCGGAGGAACTCTGCAACAAGAGAAGCCGGAGGAACTCAGCAACACGACACGCCGGAGGAACTCAACAACACGACTTTTTAGAGGAACTCAGCAACGCGACACGCCGGAGGAACTCAACAACACGACTTGTTAGACGAACTCAGCAACACAACACGTTAGAGGAACTCAGCAACATGACTCGTTAGAGGAACTCAGCAACGCGACACGCCGGAGGAACTCAACAACACGACTTGTTAGACGAACTCAGCAACACAACACGTTAGAGGAACTCAGCAACACGACTCGTTAGAGGAACTCAGCAACATGACAAGTCAGAGGAACTCAGCAACATGACTCGTTAGAGGAACTCAGCAAAAAGACACGTTAGAGGAACTCAGCAACACCACACACCGGAGGAACTCAGCAACACGACTCATTAGAGGAACTCAGGAACACCACACACCGGAGGAATTCAGCAACACGACTCATTAGAGGAACTCAGCAACACGACACACCGGAAGAATTCAGCAACACGACATGTTAGAGGAACTCAGCAACACGACTCCTTAGAGGAACTCAGCAACATGACTCGTTAGAGGTACTCAGTAACTAGACTCGTTAGAGGAACTCAGCAACACGACACGCCGGAGGAACTCAGCAACACGACCTGTTAGAGGAACTCAGCAACACGACACGCCGGAGGAACTCAGCAACACGACTCGTTAGAGGAACTCAGCAACACGACACGTTAGAAGAACTCGGCAACACGACATGCCAGAGGAACTCGGCAACACGACTCGTTAGAGGAACTCGGCAACACGACACGCCGGAGGAACTCAGCAACACGACTCGTTAGAGGAACTCAGCAACACGACACGTTAGAAGAACTCGGCAACACGACATGCCAGAGGAACTCGGCAACACGACTCGTTAGAGGAACTCGCCAACACGAGAAGCCGGAGGAACTCAGCAAAAACGACACGCCGGAGGAAATGAACAACACGACTTGTTAGAGCAAATCAGAAAAAGAATCTTTAGAGGAACTCAGCAATTCGACATGTTAGAGGAACTCAGCAACACGACTCGTTAGAGGAATTCAGCAACACGACACGTTAGAGGAACTCAGCAATACGACAAGCCGCAGGAACTCTGCAACAAGAGAAGCCGGAGGAACTCAGCAACACGACACGCCGGAGGAACTCAACAACACGACTTGTTAGAGGAACTCAGCAACGCGACACGCCGGAGGAACTCAACAACACGACTTGTTAGACGAACTCAGCAACACAACACGTTAGAGGAACTCAGCAACATGACTCGTTAGAGGAACTCAGCAACGCGACACGCCGGAGGAACTCAACAACACGACTTGTTAGACGAACTCAGCAACACAACACGTTAGAGGAACTCAGCAACACGACTCGTTAGAGGAATTCAGCAACACGACTCGTTAGAGGAACTCAGCAACATGACTATTTAGAGGAACTCAGCAACACGACTATTTAGAGGAACACAGCAACACGACTATTTAGAGGAACTCAGCAACACGACATGCCAGAGGAACTCAGCAACACGACATGCCAGAGGAACTCAGCAAAACGACACGTTAGAGGAACTCAGCAACACGACTCGTTAGAGGAACTCAGCAACACGACACGTTTGAAGAACTCAGCAACACGACACTTTAGAGGAACACAGCAACACGACACGTTAGAGGTACTCAGCAACACGACACGTTAGAGGTACTCAGCAACACGACTCGTTAAAGGAACTCAGCAACTCGACATGTTAGAGGAACTCAGCAACTCGACACGCCGGAGGAACTCAACAACACGACTTTTTAGAGGAACTCAGAAAAAGAATCGTTAGAGGAACTCAGCAACACGACTCGTTAGAGGAACTCAGCAACACGACTCGTTAGAGGAACTCAGCAATACGACTCGTTAGAGGAACTCAGCAACACATCACACCGGAGGAACTCAGCAACACGACACGTTAGAGGAACTCAAGAACATGACATGTTAGAGGAACTCAACAACACCACACACCGGAGGAACTCAGCAACACGACTCATTAGAGGAACTCAGCAACACGACTCGTTAGAGGAACTCAGCAAAACGACTCGTTAGAGGAACTCAGTAACACGACTCATTATAAGAACTCAGCAACATGACACGTTAGAGGAATTCAGCAACACGACACGTTAGAGGAACTCAGCAATACGACAAGCCGGAGGAACTCTGCAACAAGAGAAGCCGGAGGAACTCAGCAACACGACACGCCGGAGGAACTCAACAACACGACTTGTTAGAGGAACTCAGCAACGCGACACGCCGGAGGAACTCAACAACACGACTTGTTAGACGAACTCAGCAACACAACACGTTAGAGGAACTCAGCAACATGACTCGTTAGAGGAACTCAGCAACGCGACACGCCGGAGGAACTCAACAACACGACTTGTTAGACGAACTCAGCAACACAACACGTTAGAGGAACTCAGCAACACGACTCGTTAGAGGAACTCAGCAACATGACAAGTCAGAGGAACTCAGCAACATGACTCGTTAGAGGAACTCAGCAAAAAGACACGTAGGAAGAAATCAGCAACACGACACGTTAGAGGAACTCAGCAAAACGACTCGTTAGAGAAACTCAGCAACACGACTCGTTAGAGGAACTCAGCAACACGACTCGTTAGACGAACTCAGCAACATGACTCGTTAGAGGAACTCAGCAACACGACATGCCAGAGGAACTCAACAACACGACACGTTAGAGGAACTCAGCAACACGACACGTTAGAGGAACTCAGCAACACGACACGTTAGAGGAACTCAGCAACACGACACGTTAGAGGAACTCAGCAACACGACACGTTAGAGGAACTCAGCAACACCACACACCGGAGGAACTCAGCAACACGACTCATTAGAGGAACTCAGGAACACCACACACCGGAGGAATTCAGCAACACGACTCATTAGAGGAACTCAGCAACACGACACACCGGAAGAATTCAGCAACACGACATGTTAGAGGAACTCAGCAACACGACTTATTAGAGGAACTCAGCAACACGACTCCTTAGAGGAACTCAGCAACATGACTCGTTAGAGGTACTCAGTAACAAGACTCGTTAGAGGAACTCAGCAACACGACACGCCGGAGGAACTCAGCAACACGACCTGTTAGAGGAACTCAGCAACACGACACGCCGGAGGAACTCAGCAACACGACTCGTTAGAGGAACTCAGCAACACGACACGTTAGAAGAACTCGGCAACACGACATGCCAGAGGAACTCGGCAACACGACTCGTTAGAGGAACTCGGCAACACGAGAAGCCGGAGGAACTCAGCAAAAACGACACGCCGGAGGAAATGAACAACACGACTTGTTAGAGCAAATCAGAAAAAGAATCTTTAGAGGAACTCAGCAATTCGACATGTTAGAGGAACTCAGCAACACGACTCGTTAGAGGAATTCAGCAACACGACACGTTAGAGGAACTCAGCAATACGACAAGCCGGAGGAACTCTGCAACAAGAGAAGCCGGAGGAACTCAGCAACACGACACGCCGGAGGAACTCAACAACACGACTTTTTAGAGGAACTCAGCAACGCGACACGCCGGAGGAACTCAACAACACGACTTGTTAGACGAACTCAGCAACACAACACGTTAGAGGAACTCAGCAACATGACTCGTTAGAGGAACTCAGCAACGCGACACGCCGGAGGAACTCAACAACACGACTTGTTAGACGAACTCAGCAACACAACACGTTAGAGGAACTCAGCAACACGACTCGTTAGAGGAACTCAGCAACATGACAAGTCAGAGGAACTCAGCAACATGACTCGTTAGAGGAACTCAGCAAAAAGACACGTTAGAGGAACTCAGCAACACCACACACCGGAGGAACTCAGCAACACGACTCATTAGAGGAACTCAGGAACACCACACACCGGAGGAATTCAGCAACACGACTCATTAGAGGAACTCAGCAACACGACACACCGGAAGAATTCAGCAACACGACATGTTAGAGGAACTCAGCAACACGACTCCTTAGAGGAACTCAGCAACATGACTCGTTAGAGGTACTCAGTAACTAGACTCGTTAGAGGAACTCAGCAACACGACACGCCGGAGGAACTCAGCAACACGACCTGTTAGAGGAACTCAGCAACACGACACGCCGGAGGAACTCAGCAACACGACTCGTTAGAGGAACTCAGCAACACGACACGTTAGAAGAACTCGGCAACACGACATGCCAGAGGAACTCGGCAACACGACTCGTTAGAGGAACTCGGCAACACGACACGCCGGAGGAACTCAGCAACACGACTCGTTAGAGGAACTCAGCAACACGACACGTTAGAAGAACTCGGCAACACGACATGCCAGAGGAACTCGGCAACACGACTCGTTAGAGGAACTCGCCAACACGAGAAGCCGGAGGAACTCAGCAAAAACGACACGCCGGAGGAAATGAACAACACGACTTGTTAGAGCAAATCAGAAAAAGAATCTTTAGAGGAACTCAGCAATTCGACATGTTAGAGGAACTCAGCAACACGACTCGTTAGAGGAATTCAGCAACACGACACGTTAGAGGAACTCAGCAATACGACAAGCCGCAGGAACTCTGCAACAAGAGAAGCCGGAGGAACTCAGCAACACGACACGCCGGAGGAACTCAACAACACGACTTGTTAGAGGAACTCAGCAACGCGACACGCCGGAGGAACTCAACAACACGACTTGTTAGACGAACTCAGCAACACAACACGTTAGAGGAACTCAGCAACATGACTCGTTAGAGGAACTCAGCAACGCGACACACCGGAGGATCTCAACAACACGACTTGTTAGACGAACTCAGCAACACAACACGTTAGAGGAACTCAGCAACACGACTCGTTAGAGGAACTCAGCAACATGACAAGTCAGAGGAACTCAGCAACATGACTCGTTAGAGGAACTCAGCAAAAAGACACGTAGGAAGAAATCAGCAACACGACACGTTAGAGGAACTCAGCAAAACGACTCGTTAGAGGAACTCAGCAACACGACTCGTTAGAGGAACTCAGCAACACGACTCGTTAGAGGAACTCAGCAAAACGACTCGTTAGAGGAACTCAGCAATACGACTCGTTAGAGGAACTCAGCAACACGACACGTTAGAGGAACTCAGCAACACGACACGTTAGAGGAACTCAGCAACACGACACGTTAGAGGAACTCAGCAACACCACACACCGGAGGAACTCAGCAACACGACTCATTAGAGGAACTCAGGAACACCACACACCGGAGGAATTCAGCAACACGACTCATTAGAGGAACTCAGCAACACGACACACCGGAAGAATTCAGCAACACGACATGTTAGAGGAACTCAGCAACACGACTCATTAGAGGAACTCAGCAACACGACTCCTTAGAGGAACTCAGCAACATGACTCGTTAGAGGTACTCAGTAACAAGACTCGTTAGAGGAACTCAGCAACACGACACGCCGGAGGAACTCAGCAACACGACTTATTAGAGGAACTCAGCAACACGACTCCTTAGAGGAACTCAGCAACACGACTCGTTAGAGGAACTCAGCAACACGACACGTTAGAAGAACTCGGCAACACGACATGCCAGAGGAACTCGGCAACACGACTCGTTAGAGGAACTCGGCAACACGAGAAGCCGGAGGAACTCAGCAAAAACGACACGCCGGAGGAAATGAACAACACGACTTGTTAGAGCAAATCAGAAAAAGAATCTTTAGAGGAACTCAGCAATTCGACATGTTAGAGGAACTCAGCAACACGACTCGTTAGAGGAAATCAGCAACACGACTCGTTAGAGGAACTCAGCAAAACGACTCGTTAGAGGAACTCAGTAACACGACTCATTATAAGAACTCAGCAACACGACACGTTAGAGGAATTCAGCAACACGACACGTTAGAGGAACTCAGCAATACGACAAGCCGGAGGAACTCTGCAACAAGAGAAGCCGGAGGAACTCAGCAACACGACACGCCGGAGGAACTCAACAACACGACTTGTTAGAGGAACTCAGCAACGCGACACGCCGGAGGAACTCAACAACACGACTTGTTAGACGAACTCAGCAACACAACACGTTAGAGGAACTCAGCAACATGACTCGTTAGAGGAACTCAGCAACGCGACACGCCGGAGGAACTCAACAACACGACTTGTTAGACGAACTCAGCAACACAACACGTTAGAGGAACTCAGCAACACGACTCGTTAGAGGAATTCAGCAACACGACTCGTTAGAGGAACTCAGCAACATGACTATTTAGAGGAACTCAGCAACACGACTATTTAGAGGAACACAGCAACACGACTATTTAGAGGAACTCAGCAACACGACATGCCAGAGGAACTCAGCAACACGACTCGTTAGAGGAACTCAGCAACACGACTCGTTAGACGAACTCAGCAACATGACTCGTTAGAGGAACTCAGCAACACGACACGCCAGAGGAACTCAACAACACGACACGTTAGAGGAACTCAGCAACACGACACGTTAGAGGAACTCAGCAACACGACACGTTAGAGGAACTCAGCAACACGACACGTTAGAGGAACTCAGCAACACCACACACCGGAGGAACTCAGCAACACGACTCATTAGAGGAACTCAGGAACACCACACACCGGAGGAATTCAGCAACACGACTCATTAGAGGAACTCAGCAACACGACACACCGGAAGAATTCAGCAACACGACATGTTAGAGGAACTCAGCAACACGACTTATTAGAGGAACTCAGCAACACGACTCCTTAGAGGAACTCAGCAACATGACTCGTTAGAGGTACTCAGTAACAAGACTCGTTAGAGGAACTCAGCAACACGACACGCCGGAGGAACTCAGCAACACGACCTGTTAGAGGAACTCAGCAACACGACACGCCGGAGGAACTCAGCAACACGACTCGTTAGAGGAACTCAGCAACATGACAAGTCAGAGGAACTCAGCAACATGACTCGTTAGAGGAACTCAGCAAAAAGACACGTAGGAAGAAATCAGCAACACGACACGTTAGAGGAACTCAGCAACACGACACGTTAGAGGAACTCAGCAATACGACAAGCCGGAGGAACTCTGCAACAAGAGAAGCCGGAGGAACTCAGCAACACGACACGCCGGAGGAACTCAACAACACGACTTGTTAGAGGAACTCAGCAACGCGACACGCCGGAGGAACTCAACAACACGACTCCTTAGAGGAACTCAGCAACATGACTCGTTAGAGGTACTCAGTAACAAGACTCGTTAGAGGAACTCAGCAACACGACACGCCGGAGGAACTCAGCAACACGACCTGTTAGAGGAACTCAGCAACACAACACGTTAGAGGAACTCAGCAACACGACTCGTTAGAGGAACTCAGCAACATGACAAGTCAGAGGAACTCAGCAACATGACTCGTTAGAGGAACTCAGCAAAAAGACACTAGGAAGAAATCAGCAACACGACACGTTAGAGGAACTCAGCAAAACGACTCGTTAGAGGAACTCAGCAACACGACTCGTTAGAGGAACTCAGCAACACGACTCGTTAGACGAACTCAGCAACATGACTCGTTAGAGGAACTCAGCAACACGACACGCCAGAGGAACTCAACAACACGACACGTTAGAGGAACTCAGCAACACGACACGTTAGAGGAACTCAGCAACACGACACGTTAGAGGAACTCAGCAACACGACACGTTAGAGGAACTCAGCAACACCACACACCGGAGGAACTCAGCAACATGACTCATTAGAGGAACTCAGCAACTCGACATGTTAGAGGAACTCAGCAACACGATTCGCCAGAAGAACTCAGCAACACGACATTTTAGAGGAACTCAGCAACATGACTCGTTAGAGGAACTCTGCAATACGACACGTTAGAGGAACTCAGCAACAGGACACGATAGAGGAACTCAGCAACACGACTCACCGGAAGAACTCAGCAACACGACATATTAGAGGAACTCAGCAACATGACTCGTTAGAGGAACTCCGCAATACGACATGTTAGAGGAACTCAGCAACACGACACGTTAGAGGAACTCAAGAACACAACACGTTAGAGGAACTCAGCAACACAACACGCCGGATGAACTGAGTAACACAACACGTTAGAGGAACACGGCAACACGACATGTTAGAGGAACTCAGCAACACGACACGTTAGAGGAACTCAGCAACACGACACGTTAGAGGAACTCAAGAACAGAACACTTTAGAGGAACTCGGCAACACGAAACGTTAGAGGAACTCAGCAACACAACACGTTGGAAGAACTCAGCAACATGGCACGTTAGATGAACTGAGCAACACGACAACGCGGGTTGAACTGGGTAACACGACACGTTTGAGGAACTCAGTAACACGACATGTTCGAGGAACTCAGCAAGATGACACGTTAGAGGAACTCAGCAAGATGACACGTTAGAGGAACTCAGCAATATGACACATTATAGGAACTCAGCAACACGACACGTTAGAGGAACATAGCAAGACGACTCGACGGAGGAACTCAAAAACACGACTCAATAGAGTAACTCAGCAACACGACTCACCGGAGGAAGTCAGTGACACGACTTGTTAGAGAAACTCAGCAACATGACACGTTAGAGGAACTCAGCAACACGACACACCGGAGGAACTCAGCAACACGACATGTTAGAGGAACTCAGCAACACGACATGTTAGAGGAACTCAGCAACTCGACATGTTAGAGGAACTCAGCAACACGACATGTTAGAGGAACTCAGCAACTCGACATGTTAGAGGAACTGAGCAACACGACATGTTAGAGGAACTCAGCAACACGACTCGTTAGAGGAACTCAGCAACACGACTCGTTAGAGGAACTCAGCAACACGACTCATTAGAGGAACCCAGCAACTAGACACGTCAGAAGAACTCAGCAACTCGACACGTTAGAGGAACTCAGCAACACGACACGTAAGAGGAACACAGCAACACGACTCGTTAGAGGAACTCAGCAACACGACTCGTTAGAGGAACTCAGCAACACCACACACCGGAGGAACTCAGCAACACGACTCGTTAGAGGAACTCAAGAACACGACATGTTAGAGGAACTCAGCAACACCACACACCGGAGGAACTCAGCAACACGACTCGTTAGAGGAACTCAGCAAAATGACACGTTAGAGCAAGTAAGTCAGACGACACGTTAGAGGAAGTCAGTGATACGACACGTTAGCGGAACTCAGCAAAATGACATGTTGGTGGAACTCAGCAACATGACTCATTACATTAACTCAGCAACACGACACACCGGAAGAACTCAGCAACACGACATTTTAGAGGAACTCAGCAACATGTCTCGTTAGAGGAACTCTGCAATACGACATGTTAGAGGAACTCAGTAACACGAAGCGTTAGAGGAACTCAGCAACATGACACGTTGGAAGAACACAGCAACATGGCACGTTAGATGAACTGAGCAACACGACAACGCCGGTTGAACTGAGTAACACGACACGTTCGAGGAACTCAGTAACACTACATGTTTGAGGAACTCAGCAATATGACACGTTAGAGGAACTTAGCAACACGACTCGCCTGTTGAATTCAATAACATGATACGTTAGAGGAACTCAGCAACACGATTCGCCAGAAGAACTCAGCAACACGACATTTTAGAGGAACTCAGCAACATGACTTGTTAGAGGAACTCTGCAATACGACATGTTAGAGGAACTCAGTAACACGACACGTTAGAGGAACTGAGCAATAAGACACGTTAGAGGAACTTCGCAACACGATTCGCCTGATGAATTCAATAAAACGATACGTTAGAGGAACTCAGCGACACGACACGCCGGATGAACTGAGTTTCACAAGACGTTAGAGGAACACGGCAACACGACATGTTCGAGGAACTCAGTAACACGAAACGTTAGAGGAACTCAGCAACACAACACGTTGGAAGAACTCAGCAACATGGCACGTTAGATGAACTGAGCAACACGACAACGCCGGTTGAACTGGGTAACACGACACGTTTGAGGTACTCAGTAACACGACATGTTCGAGGAACTCAGCAAGATGACACGTTAGAGGAACTCAGCAAGATGACACGTTAGAGGAACTCAGCAATATGACACATTATAGGAACTCAGCAACACGACACGTTAGAGGAACATAGCAAGACGACTCGACGGAGGAACTCAAAAACACGACTCAATAGAGTAACTCAGCAACACGACTCACCGGAGGAAGTCAGTGACACGACTTGTTAGAGAAACTCAGCAACATGACACGTTAGAGGAACTCAGCAACACGACACACCGGAGGAACACAGCAACACGACATGTTAGAGGAACTCAGCAACTCGACATGTTAGAGGAACTCAGCAACTCGACATGTTAGAGGAACTCAGCAACTCGACATGTTAGAGGAACTCAGCAACTCGACATGTTAGAGGAACTCAGCAACACGACATGTTAGAGGAACTCAGCAACATGTCTCGTTAGAGGAACTCTGCAATACGACATGTTAGAGGAACTCAGTAACATGTCTCGTTAGAGGAACTCTGCAATACGACATGTTAGAGGAACTCAGTAACACGAAGCGTTAGAGGAACTCAGCAACATGACACGTTGGAAGAACACAGCAACATGGCACGTTAGATGAACTGAGCAACACGACAACGCCGGTTGAACTGAGTAACACGACACGTTCGACGAACTCAGTAACACTACATGTTTGAGGAACTCAGCAATATGACACGTTAGAGGAACTTAGCAACACGACTCGCCTGTTGAATTCAATAACATGATACGTTAGAGGAACTCAGCAACACGATTCGCCAGAAGAACTCAGCAACACGACATTTTAGAGGAACTCAGCAACATGACTCGTTAGAGGAACTCTGCAATACGACATGTTAGAGGAACTCAGTAACACGACATGTTAGAGGAACTCAGCAACACGACTCGTTAGAGGAACTGAGCAATAAGACACGTTAGAGGAACTTCGCAACACGATTCGCCTGATGAATTCAATAAAACGATACGTTAGAGGAACTCAGCGACACGACACGCCGGATGAACTGAGTTTCACAAGACGTTAGAGGAACACGGCAACACGACATGTTCGAGGAACTCAGTAACACGAAACGTTAGAGGAACTCAGCAACACAACACGTTGGAAGAACTCAGCAACATGGCACGTTAGATGAACTGAGCAACACGACAACGCCGGTTGAACTGGGTAACACGACACGTTTGTGGAACTCAGTAACACGACATGTTCGAGGAACTCAGCAAGATGACACGTTAGAGGAACTCAGCAAGATGACACGTTAGAGGAACTCAGCAATATGACACATTATAGGAACTCAGCAACACGACACGTTAGAGGAACATAGCAAGACGACTCGACGGAGGAACTCAAAAACACGACTCAATAGAGTAACTCAGCAACACGACTCACCGGAGGAAGTCAGTGACACGACTTGTTAGAGAAACTCAGCAACATGACACGTTAGAGGAACTCAGCAACACGACACACCGGAGGAACTCAGCAACACGACATGTTAGAGGAACTCAGCAACACGACATGTTAGAGGAACTCAGCAACACGACATGTTAGAGGAACTCAGCAACTCGACATGTTAGAGGAACTGAGCAACACGACATGTTAGAGGAACTCAGCAACACGACTCGTTAGAGGAACTCAGCAACACGACTCGTTAGAGGAACTCAGCAACACGACTCGTTAGAGGAACCCAGCAACTAGACATGTTAGAAGAACTCAGCAACTCGACACGTTAGAGGAACTCAGCAACACCACACACCGGAGGAACTCATCAACACGACTCGTTAGAGGAACTCAGCAACACGACTCGTTAGAGGAACTCAGCAAAATGACACGTTAGAGCAAGTAAGTCAGACGACACGTTAGAGGAAGTCAGTGATACGACACGTTAGCGGAACTCAGCAAAATGACATGTTGGTGGAACTCAGCAACATGACTCATTACATTAACTCAGCAACACGACACACCGGAAGAACTGAGCAACACGACATTTTAGAGGAGCTCAGCAACATGACTCGTTAGAGGAACTCTGCAATACGACATGTTAGAGGAACTCAGTAACACGAAGCGTTAGAGGAACTCAGCAACATGACACGTTGGAAGAACACAGCAACATGGCACGTTAGATGAACTGAGCAACACGACAACGCCGGTTGAACTGAGTAACACGACACGTTCGAGGAACTAAGTAACACTACATGTTTGAGGAACTCAGCAATATGACACGTTAGAGGAACTTAGCAACACGACTCGCCTGTTGAATTCAATAACATGATACGTTAGAGGAACTCAGCAACACGATTCGCCAGAAGAACTCAGCAACACGACATTTTAGAGGAACTCAGCAACATGACTCGTTAGAGGAACTCTGCAATACGACATGTTAGAGGAACTCAGTAACACGACATGTTAGAGGAACTCAGCAACACGACTCGTTAGAGGAACTCAGCAACACGACTCATTAGAGGAACTCAGCAACACGACTCGTTAGAGGAACTCAGCAACACAACACACCGGAGGAACTCAGCAACACGACACGTTAGAGGAACTCAAGAACACGACATGTTAGAGGAACTCAACAACACCACACACCGGAGGAACTGAGCAACACGACTCATTAGAGGAACTCAGCAACTCGACATGTTAGAGGAACTCAGCAACACGATTCGCCAGAAGAACTCAGCAACACGACATTTTAGAGGAACTCAGCAACATGACTCGTTAGAGGAACTCTGCAATACGACATGTTAGAGGAACTCAGTAACACGAAACGTTAGAGGAACTCAGCAAAACGACACGGTGGAAGAACTCAGCAACACGGCACGTTAGATGAACTGAGCAACACGACAACGCCGGTTGAAATGAGTAACACGACACGTTCGAGGAATTCAGTAACACTACATGTTTGAGGAACTCAGCAACACGACACGCCGGAGGAACTCAAAAACATCACTCGATAGAGTAACTCAGCAACATGACTCGTTAGAGGAACTCAGCAACACGACACGTTAGAGGAACTCAGCAACACGATACCTTAGAGGAACTCAGGAACACGAAACGTTAGTGGAACTCAGGAACACGAAACGTTAGTGGAACTCAGCAACACGACACGTTAGAGGAACTCAGCAACACAACACACCGGAGGAACTCAGCAACACGACACGTTAGAGGAACTCAAGAACACGACATGTTAGAGGAACTCAACAACACCACACACCGGAGGAACTCAGCAACACGACTCATTAGAGGAACTCAGCAACACAACACACCGGAGGAACTCAGCAACACGACACGTTAGAGGAACTCAAGAACACGACATGTTAGAGGAACTCAACAACACCACACACCGGAGGAACTCAGCAACACGACTCATTAGAGGAACTCAGCAACTCGACATGTTAGAGGAACTCAGCAACACGATTCGCCAGAAGAACTCAGCAACACGACATTTTAGAGGAACTCAGCAACATGACTCGTTAGAGGAACTCTGCAATACGACACGTTAGAGGAACTCAGCAACAGGACACGATAGAGGAACTCAGCAACACGACTCACCGGAAGAACTGAGCAACACGACATTTTAGAGGAACTCAGCAACATGACTCGTTAGAGGAACTCCGCAATACGACATGTTAGAGGAACTCAGCAACACGACACGTTTGAGGAACTCAAGAACACAACACGTTAGAGGAACTCAGCAACACAACACGCCGGATGAACTGAGTAACACAACACGTTAGAGGAACACGGCAACACGACATGTTAGAGGAACTCAGCAACATGACACGTTAGAGGAACTCAGCAACACGACACGTTAGAGGAACTCAAGAACAGAACACTTTAGAGGAACTCGGCAACACGACACGTTAGAGGAATTCGGCAACACGACACTCCGGAGGAACTCAAAAACATCACTCGATAGAGTAACTCAACAATACGACACGTTAGAGTAACTTAGCAACACAACACGTTAGAGGAACTCAGCAACACAACACGCCGGATGAACTGAGTAACACAACACGTTAGAGGAACACGGCAACACGACATGTTAGAGGAACTCAGCAACATGACACGTTAGAGGAACTCAGCAACACGACACGTTAGCGGAACTCAGTAACACGACATGTTAGAGGAACTCAGCAACACGACACACCGGAGGTACTCAGCAACACAACACGCCGGAGGAACTCAAAAACATCACTCGATAGAGTAACTCAACAATACGACACGTTAGAGTAACTTAGCAACACGACATGTTAGAGGAACTCAGCAACACGACTCGTTAGAGGAACTCAGCAATATGAAACGTTAGAGGAATTCAGCAACACGAAACGTTAGATGAACTCAGTAACAGGAAACGTTAGAGGAACTCAGCAACACGACACGATGGAAGAACTCAGCAACACAGCACGTTAGATGAACTGAGCAATACGACAACGCCGGTTGAACTGAGTAACACGACACGTTTGAGGAACTCAGTAACACGACACGTTAGAGGAACTGAGCAATATGACACGTTAGAGGAACTTAGCAACACGATTCGCCTGATGAATTCAATAAAACGACACGTTAGAGGAACTCAGCGACACGACACGCCGGATGAACTGAGTTTCACAAGACGTTAGAGGAACACGGCAACACGACATGTTCGAGGAACTCAGTAACACGAAACGTTAGAGGAACTCAGCAACACAACACGTTGGAAGAACTCAGCAACACGGCACGTTAGATGAACTGAGCAACACGACAACGCCGGTTGAACTGGGTAACACGACACGTTTGAGGTACTCAGTAACACGACATGTTCGAGGAACTCAGCAAGATGACACGTTAGAGGAACTCAGCAAGATGACACGTTAGAGGAACTCAGCAATATGACACGTTATAGGAACTCAGCAACACGACACGTTAGAGGAACATAGCAAGACGACTCGACGGAGGAACTCAAAAACACGACTCAATAGAGTAACTCAGCAACACGACTCACCGGAGGAAGTCAGTGACACGACTTGTTAGAGAAACTCAGCAACATGACACGTTAGAGGAACTCAGCAACACGACACACCGGAGGAACTCAGCAACACGACATGTTAGAGGAACTCAGCAACACGACATGTTAGAGGAACTCAGCAACTCGACATGTTAGAGGAACTGAGCAACACGACATGTTAGAGGAACTCAGCAACACGACTCGTTAGAGGAACTCAGCAACACGACTCGTTAGAGGAACTCAGCAACACGACTTGTTAGAGGAACTCAGCAACACGACTCGTTAGAGGAACCCAGCAACTAGACACGTTAGAAGAACTCAGCAACTCGACACGTTAGAGGAACTCAGCAACACCACACACCGGAGGAACTCAGCAACACGACTCGTTAGAGGAACTCAGCAAAATGACACGTTAGAGCAAGTAAGTCAGACGACACGTTAGAGGAAGTCAGTGATACGACACGTTAGCGGAACTCAGCAAAATGACATGTTGGTGGAACTCAGCAACATGACTCATTACATTAACTCAGCAACACGACACACCGGAAGAACTCAGCAACACGACATTTTAGAGGAACTCAGCAACATGACTCGTTAGAGGAACTCTGCAATACGACATGTTAGAGGAACTCAGTAACTCGACATGTTAGAGGAACTGAGCAACATGACTCGTTAGAGGAACTCAGCAACACGACTCAGAGGAACTCAGCAACACGACATGTTAGAGGAACTCAGCAACACGACTCGTTAGAGGAACTCAGCAACACGACTCGTTAGAGGAACTCAGCAACACGACATGTTAGAGGAACTCAGCAACACGACTCGTTAGAGGAACTCAGCAACACGACTCGTTAGAGGAACTCAGCAACACGACTCGTTAGAGGAACCCAGCAACTAGACACGTTAGAAGAACTCAGCAACTCGACACGTTAGAGGAACTCAGCAACACGACACGTAAGAGGAACACAGCAACACGACTCGTTAGAGGAACTCAGCAACACGACATGTTAGAGGAACTCAGCAACACGACATGTTAGAGGAACTCAGCAACTCGACATGTTAGAGGAACTGAGCAACACGACATGTTAGAGGAACTCAGCAACACGACTCGTTTGAGGAACTCAGCAACACGACTCGTTAGAGGAACTCAGCAACACGACTCGTTAGAGGAACCCAGCAACTAGACACGTTAGAAGAACTCAGCAACTCGACACGTTAGAGGAACTCAGCAACACGACACGTAAGAGGAACACAGCAACACGACTCGTTAGAGGAACTCAGCAACACGACTCGTTAGAGGAACTCAGCAACACGACTCGTTAGAGGAACTCAGCAACACGACACGTTAGAGGAACTCAAGAACACGACATGTTAGAGGAACTCAGCAACACCACACACCGGAGGAACTCAGCAACACGACTCGTTAGAGGAACTCAGCAACACGACTCGTTAGAGGAACTCAGCAAAATGACACGTTAGAGCAAGTAAGTCAGACGACACGTTAGAGGAAGTCAGTGATACGACACGTTAGCGGAACTCAGCAAAATGACATGTTGGTGGAACTCAGCAACATGACTCATTACATTAACTCAGCAACACGACACACCGGAAGAACTCAGCAACACGACATTTTAGAGGAACTCAGCAACATGACTCGTTAGAGGAACTCTGCAATACGACATGTTAGAGGAACTCAGTAACACGAAGCGTTAGAGGAACTCAGCAACATGACACGTTGGAAGAACACAGCAACATGGCACGTTAGATGAACTGAGCAACACGACAACGCCGGTTGAAGTGAGTAACACGACACGTTCGAGGAACTCAGTAACACTACATGTTTGAGGAACTCAGCAATATGACACGTTAGAGGAACTTAGCAACACGACTCGCCTGTTGAATTCAATAACATGATACGTTAGAGGAACTCAGCAACACGATTCGCCAGAAGAACTCAGCAACACGACATTTTAGAGGAACTCAGCAACATGACTCGTTAGAGGAACTCTGCAATACCACACACCGGAGGAACTCAGCAACACGACTCGTTAGAGGAACTCAAGAATACGACATGTTAGAGGAACTCAGCAACACCACACACCGGAGGAACTCAGCAACATGACACGTTAGAGGAACTCAGCAACACGACACACCGGAGGAACTCAGCAACACGACATGTTAGAGGAACTCAGCAACACGACATGTTAGAGGAACTCAGCAACACGACATGTTAGAGGAACTCAGCAACTCGACATGTTAGAGGAACTGAGCAACACGACATGTTAGAGGAACTCAGCAACACGACTCGTTAGAGGAACTCAGCAACACGACTCGTTAGAGGAACTCAGCAACACGACTCGTTAGAGGAACCCAGCAACTAGACACGTTAGAAGAACTCAGCAACTCGACACGTTAGAGGAACTCAGCAACACCACACACCGGAGGAACTCAGCAACACGACTCGTTAGAGGAACTCAGCAACACGACTCGTTAGAGGAACTCAGCAAAATGACACGTTAGAGCAAGTAAGTCAGACGACACGTTAGAGGAAGTCAGTGATACGACACGTTAGCGGAACTCAGCAAAATGACATGTTGGTGGAACTCAGCAACATGACTCATTACATTAACTCAGCAACACGACACACCGGAAGAACTCAGCAACACGACATTTTAGAGGAACTCAGCAACATGACTCGTTAGAGGAACTCTGCAATACGACATGTTAGAGGAACTCAGTAACACGAAGCGTTAGAGGAACTCAGCAACATGACACGTTGGAAGAACACAGCAACATGGCACGTTAGATGAACTGAGCAACACGACAACGCCGGTTGAACTGAGTAACACGACACGTTCGAGGAACTCAGTAACACTACATGTTTGAGGAACTCAGCAATATGACACGTTAGAGGAACTTAGCAACACGACTCGCCTGTTGAATTCAATAACATGATACGTTAGAGGAACTCAGCAACACGATTCGCCAGAAGAACTCAGCAACACGACATTTTAGAGGAACTCAGCAACATGACTCGTTAGAGGAACTCTGCAATACGACATGTTAGAGGAACTCAGTAACACGACATGTTAGAGGAACTCAGCAACACGACTCGTTAAAGGAACTCAGCAACACGACTCATTAGAGGAACTCAGCAACACGACTCGTTAGAGGAACTCAGCAACACAACACGTAAGAGGAACACAGCAACACGACTCGTTAGAGGAACTCAGCAACACGACTCGTTAGAGGAACTCAGCAACACGACTCGTTAGAGGAACTCAGCAACACGACACGTTAGAGGAACTCAAGAACACGACATGTTAGAGGAACTCAGCAACACCACACACCGGAGGAACTCAGCAACACGACTCGTTAGAGGAACTCAGCAACACGACTCGTTAGAGGAACTCAGCAAAATGACACGTTAGAGCAAGTAAGTCAGACGACACGTTAGAGGAAGTCAGTGATACGACACGTTAGCGGAACTCAGCAAAATGACATGTTGGTGGAACTCAGCAACATGACTCATTACTTTAACTCAGCAACACGACACACCGGAAGAACTCAGCAACACGACATTTTAGAGGAACTCAGCAACATGACTCGTTAGAGGAACTCTGCAATACGACATGTTAGAGGAACTCAGTAACACGAAGCGTTAGAGGAACTCAGCAACATGACACGTTGGAAGAACACAGCAACATGGCACGTTAGATGAACTGAGCAACACGACAACGCCGGTTGAACTGAGTAACACGACACGTTCGAGGAACTCAGTAACACTACATGTTTGAGGAACTCAGCAATATGACACGTTAGAGGAACTTAGCAACACGACTCGCCTGTTGAATTCAATAACATGATACGTTAGAGGAACTCAGCAACACGATTCGCCAGAAGAACTCAGCAACACGACATTTTAGAGGAACTCAGCAACATGACTCGTTAGAGGAACTCTGCAATACCACACACCGGAGGAACTCAGCAACACGACTCGTTAGAGGAACTCAAGAATACGACATGTTAGAGGAACTCAGCAACACCACACACCGGAGGAACTCAGCAACATGACACGTTAGAGGAACTCAGCAACACGACACACCGGAGGAACTCAGCAACACGACATGTTAGAGGAACTCAGCAACACGACATGTTAGAGGAACTCAGCAACACGACATGTTAGAGGAACTCAGCAACTCGACATGTTAGAGGAACTGAGCAACACGACATGTTAGAGGAACTCAGCAACACGACTCGTTAGAGGAACTCAGCAACACGACTCGTTAGAGGAACTCAGCAACACGACTCGTTAGAGGAACCCAGCAACTAGACACGTTAGAAGAACTCAGCAACTCGACACGTTAGAGGAACTCAGCAACACCACACACCGGAGGAACTCAGCAACACGACTCGTTAGAGGAACTCAGCAACACGACTCGTTAGAGGAACTCAGCAAAATGACACGTTAGAGCAAGTAAGTCAGACGACACGTTAGAGGAAGTCAGTGATACGACACGTTAGCGGAACTCAGCAAAATGACATGTTGGTGGAACTCAGCAACATGACTCATTACATTAACTCAGCAACACGACACACCGGAAGAACTCAGCAACACGACATTTTAGAGGAACTCAGCAACATGACTCGTTAGAGGAACTCTGCAATACGACATGTTAGAGGAACTCAGTAACACGAAGCGTTAGAGGAACTCAGCAACATGACACGTTGGAAGAACACAGCAACATGGCACGTTAGATGAACTGAGCAACACGACAACGCCGGTTGAACTGAGTAACACGACACGTTCGAGGAACTCAGTAACACTACATGTTTGAGGAACTCAGCAATATGACACGTTAGAGGAACTTAGCAACACGACTCGCCTGTTGAATTCAATAACATGATACGTTAGAGGAACTCAGCAACACGATTCGCCAGAAGAACTCAGCAACACGACATTTTAGAGGAACTCAGCAACATGACTCGTTAGAGGAACTCTGCAATACGACATGTTAGAGGAACTCAGTAACACGACATGTTAGAGGAACTCAGCAACACGACTCGTTAAAGGAACTCAGCAACACGACTCATTAGAGGAACTCAGCAACACGACTCGTTAGAGGAACTCAGCAACACAACACACCGGAGGAACTCAGCAACACGACACGTTAGAGGAACTCAAGAACACGACATGTTAGAGGAACTCAACAACACCACACACCGGAGGAACTCAGCAACACGACTCATTAGAGGAACTCAGCAACTCGACATGTTAGAGGAACTCAGCAACACGATTTGCCAGAAGAACTCAGCAACACGACATTTTAGAGGAACTCAGCAACATGACTCGTTAGAGGAACTCTGCAATACGACATGTTAGAGGAACTCAGTAACACGAAACGTTAGAGGAATTCAGTAACACTACATGTTTGAGGAACTCAGCAACACGACACGCCGGAGGAACTCAAAAACATCACTCGATAGAGTAACTCAGCAACACGACTCGTTAGAGGAACTCAGCAACACGACACGTTAGAGGAACTCAGCAACACGATACCTTAGAGGAACTCAGGAACACGAAACGTTAGTGGAACTCAGCAACACGACACGTTAGATGAGCTGAGCAACACAACAACGCCGGTTGAACTGAGTAACACGACACGTTCGAGGAACTCAGCAACACGACACGTTAGAGGAACTCAGCAACACGATACCTTAGAGGAACTCAGGAACACGAAACGTTAGTGGAACTCAGCAACACGACACGTTCGACGAACTCAGTAACACGACACGTTAGAGGAACTTAGCAACACGACTCGCCTGATGAATTCAATAACATGATACGTTAGAGGAACTCAGCATCACAACACTTTAGAGGAACTCAGCAACACAACACGCCGGATGAACTGAGTAACACAACACGTTAGAGGAACACGGCAACACGACACGTTAGAAGAACTCAGCAACACGACACGTTAGAGGAACGCAGCAACATGACACGTTAGAGGAACGCAGCAACACGACACGTTAGAGGAACTCAGCAACACGACACGTTATAGGAAGTAAGTCACACGACACGTTAGAGGAAGTCAGTCACACGACACGATATAGGATCTCAGCAACATGATACACCGGAGGAACTCAGCAACACGACACACCGGAGGAACTCAGCAACATGACATGTTGGTGGAACTCAGGAACATGACTCATTACATTAACTCAGCAACACAACACACCGGAGGAACTCAGCAACATGACACACCGAAGGAAGTCAGCAACACGACACGTTAGAGGATCTCAGCAACAGGACACGATAGAGGAACTCAGCAACACGACTCACCGGAAGAACTCAGCAACACGACATTTTCGAGAAACTCAGCAACATGACTCGTTAGAGGAACTCAGCAATACGACATGTTAGAGGAACTCCGCAATACGACATGTTAGAGGAACTCAGCAACACGACACGTTAGAGGAACTCAGCAACATGACACGTTAGAGGAACTCAAGAACACAACACTTTAGAGGAACTCAGCAACACAACACGCCGGATGAACTGAGTAACACAACACGTTAGAGGAACACGGTAACACGACACGTTAGAGGAACTCAGCAACACGACACGTTAGAGGAAGTCAGCAACACGACACGTTAGAGGAACTCAGCAACACGACACATTAGAGGAACTCAAGAACAGAACACTTTAGAGGAACTCGGCAACACGACACGTTAGAGGAATTCGGCAACACGACACTCCGGAGGAACTCAGCAACACAGCACGTTAGATGAACTGAGCAATACGACAACGACGGTTGAACTGAGTAACACGACACGTTCGAGGAACTCAGTAACACGACACGTTAGAGGAACTGAGCAATATGACACGTTAGAGAAACTTCGCAACACGATTCGCCTGATGAATTCAATAAAACGACATGTTAGAGGAACTCAGCGACACGACACGCCGGATGAACTGAGTTTCACAAGACGTTAGAGGAACACGGCAACACGACATGTTCGAGGAACTCAGTAACACGAAACGTTAGAGGAACTCAGCAACACAACACGTTGGAAGAACTCAGCAACACGGCACGTTAGATGAACTGAGCAACACGACAACGCCGGTTGAACTGGGTAACACGACACGTTTGAGGAACTCAGTAACACGACATGTTCGAGGAACTCAGCAAGATGACACGTTAGAGGAACTCAGCAAGATGACACGTTAGAGGAACTCAGCAATATGACACAGTATAGGAACTCAGCAACACGACACGTTAGAGGAACATAGCAAGACGACTCGACGGAGGAACTCAAAAACACGACTCAATAGAGTAACTCAGCAACACGACTGACCGGAGGAAGTCAGTGACACGACTTGTTAGAGAAACTCAGCAACATGACACGTTAGAGGAACTCAGCAACACGACATGTTAGAGGAACTCAGCAACTCGACCTGTTAGAGGAACTCAGCAACTCGACATGTTAGAGGAACTCAGCAACTCGACATGTTAGAGGAACTCAGCAACTCGACATGTTAGAGGAACTGAGCAACACGACATGTTAGAGGAACTCAGCAACATGACTCGTTAGAGGAAGTCAGCAACACGACTATTTAGAGGAATTCAGCAACACGACTATTTAGAGGAATTCACCAACACGACATGCCAGAGGAACTCAGCGACACGACACGTTAGAGGAAATCAGCAACTCGACATGTTTGAGGAACTCAGCAACACGACATGTTTGAGGAACTCAGCAAGATGACACATTAGAGGAACTCAGTAACACGAAACGTTAGAGGAACTCAGCAACACGACACGTTAGAGGAACTCAGCAACACGACACGTTAGAGGAACTCAGCAACACGACACGTTAGAGGAACTCAGCAATATGACACGTTATAGGAACTCAGCAACACGACTCGCCGGAGGAAGTCAGTGACACAACTTGTTAGAGAGACTCAGCAACATGACACGTTACAGGAACTCAGCAACACTACACACCGGAGGAACTCAGCAACACGACATGTTAGAGGAAGTCAGCAACACGACATGTTAGAGGAACTCAAGAACACGACATGTTAGAGGAACTCAGCAACACCACACACCGGAGGAACTCAGCAACACGACTCATTAGAGGAACTCAGCAACTCGACATGTTAGAGGAACTCAGCAACACGACTCGTTAGAGGAACTCAGCAACACGACTCGTTAGAGGAACTCAGCAACATGACTCGTTAGAGGAACTCAGCAACACGACTCGTTAGAGGAACTCAGCAACACGACTCGTTAGAGGAACTCAGCAACACGACTATTTAGAGGAATTCAGCAACACTACAAGCCGGAGGAACTCAGCAACACGAGAAGCCGGAGGAACTCAGCAACACGACACGCCGGAGGAACTCAACAACACGACTTGTTAGAGGAACTCAGCAACACAACACGTTAGAGGAACTCAGCAACATGACTCGTTAGAGGATGTCAGCAACACGACTATTTAGAGGAATTCAGCAACACGACTATTTAGAGGAACTCAGCAACACGACTATTTAGAGAAACTCACCAACACGACATGCCAGAGGAACTCAGCGATACGACACGTTAGAGGAACTCAGCAACAGGACACTTTAGAGGAACTCAGCAACACGACACGTTAGAGGTACTCAGCAACACGACTCGTTAAAGGAACTCAGCAACTCGACATGTTAGAGGAACTCAGCAACTCGACACGTTAGAGGAACTCAGCAACTCGACACGTTAGAGGAACTCAGCAACACAACACGTTGGAAGAACTCAGCAACACGGCACGTTAGATGAACTGAGCAACACGACAACGCCGGTTGAACTGGGTAACACGACACGTTTGAGGAACTCAGTAACACGACATGTTCGAGGAACTGAGTAACACGAAACGTTAGAGGAACTCAGCAACACAACACGTTGGAAGAACTCAGCAACACGGCACGTTAGATGAACTGAGCAACACGTCAACGCCGGTTGAACTGGGTAACACGACACGTTTGAGGAACTCAGTAACACGACATGTTCGAGGAACTCAGCAAGATGACACGTTAGAGGAACTCAGCAAGATGACACGTTAGAGGAACTCAGCAATATGACACAGTATAGGAACTCAGCAACACGACACGTTAGAGGAACATAGCAAGACGACTTGACGGAGGAACTCAAAAACACGACTCAATAGAGTAACTCAGCAACACGACTGACCGGAGGAAGTCAGTGACACGACTTGTTAGAGAAACTCAGCAACATGACACGTTAGAGGAACTCAGCAACACGACATGTTAGAGGAACTCAGCAACACGACATGTTAGAGGAACTCAGCAACACGACATGTTAGAGGAACTCAGTAACTCGACACGTTGGAAGAACTCAGCAATACGGCACATAAGATGAACTGAGCAGCACGACAACGCCGGTTGAACTGGGTAACACGACACGTTTGAGGAACTCAGTAACACGACATGTTTGAGGAACTCAGCAAGATGACACATTAGAGGAACTCAGTAACACGAAACGTTAGAGGAACTCAGCAACATGATACACCGGAGGAACTCAGCAACTCGACTCATTAGAGGAACTCAACAACACGACACACCGGAGGAACTCAGCAACACGAGACACCGGAGGAACTGAGCAACACGAGACACCGGAGGAACTCAGCAACATGACATGTTGGTGGAACTCAGCAACATGACTCATTACATTAGCTCAGCAACACGACACACCGGAGGAACTCAGCAACACGACACGATAGAGGAACTCAGCAACAAGACTTGCCAGAAGATCTTAGCAAAATGACATTTTAGAGGAACTCAGGAACAGGACTCGCCGGAAGAACTCAGCAACACGACATTTTAGAGGAACTCAGCAACATGACTCGTTAGAGGAACTCCGCAATACGACATGTTAGAGGAACTCAGCAACACGACACACCGGAGGAACTCAGCAACACGACACACCGGAGGAACTCAGCAACACGACATGTGCGAGGCACTCAGCAACATGACATGTTGGTGGAACTCAGGAACATGACTGATTACAGTAACTCAGCAACACGACACACCGGAGGAACTCAGCATCACGACACGTTGGAAGAACTCAGCAACAGAACATGTTAGAGGAACTCAGCAACACGACTCGCCGGAAGAACTCAGCAACACGGCACGTTAGAGGAACTCAGCAACACGACACGTTAGAGGAACTCAGCAACACAACACGTTAGAGGAACTCAGCAACACGACTCGCCGGAAGAACTCAGCAACACAGCACATTAGAGTAACTCAGCAACATGACTCGTTAGAGGAACTCCGCAATACGACATGTTAGAGGAAGTCAGTAACACGAAACGTTAGAGGAACTCAGCAACACGACACGTTGGAAGAACTCAGCAACACGACACGTTCGACGAACTCAGTAACACGACACGTTAGAGGAACTTAGCAACAAGACTTGGCTGATGAATTCAATAACATGATACGTTAGAGGAACTCAGCAACACAACACTTTAGAGGAACTCAGCAACACAACTCGCCGGATGAACTGAGTAACACAACACGTTAGAGGAACACGGCAACACGACATGTTAGAGGAACTCAGCAACACGACTTGTTAGAGGAACTCAGTAACACGACTCATTAGAGGAACTCAGCAACTCGACATGTTAGAGGAACTCAGCAACACGACCTATTAGAGGAATCTCAGCAACACGACTAGTTAGAGGAACTCAGGATCACGACTCGTTAGATGTACTCAGTAACAAGACTCGTTTGAGGAAATCAGCAACATGACACGTTAGAGGAACTCAGCAACACGACACGTTAGAGGAACTCAGCAACACAACACGTTAGAGGAACTCAGCAACACAACACGTTAGAGGAACTCAGCAACATGACAAGCCGGAGGAACTCAGCAACACGAGAAGCCGGAGGAATTCAGCAACATGACAGGCTGGAGGAACTCAACAACACGACATGTTAGAGGAACTCAGCAACACAACACGTTAGAGGAACTCAGTAACATGACTCGTTAGAGGAACTCAGCAACACGACACGCCGGAGGAACTCAACAACACGACTTGTTAGAGGAACTCAGCAACACAACACGTTAGAGGAACTCAGCATCATGACTTGTTAGAGTAACTCAGCAACACGACACACCGGAGGAACTCAGCAACACGACACACCGGAGGAACTCAGCAACACGACACGTTAGAGGAACTCAGCAACATGACTCGTTAGAGGAACTCCGCAATACGACATGGTAGAGGAAGTCAGTAATACGAAACGTTAGAGGAACTCAGCAACACGACACGTTAGAGGAACTCAGCAACACGGCACGTTAGATGAACTGAGCAACACGACAACGCCGGTTGAACTGAGTAACACGACACGTTCGAGGAAATGAGTAACACGACTCGCCTGATGAATTCAATAACATGATACGTTAGAGGAACTCAGCAACACAACACTTTAGAGGAACTCAGTAACACGAAATGTTAGAGGAACTCAGCAACACGACTATTTAGAGGAACTCAGCAACACGACATGCCAGAGGAACTCAGCAACACGACAAGCCGGAGGAACTCAGCAACACGAGAAGCCGGAGGAACTCAGCAACACGACACGCCGGAGGAACTCAACAACACGAGACGTTAGAGGAACTCAGCAACACGACACTTTAGAAGAACTCAGCAACACGACACGTTAGAGGTACTCAGCAATACGACTCGTTAGAGGAACTCAGCAACTCGACATGTTAGAGGAACCCAGCAACTGGACACGTTAGAGGAACTCAGCAACTCGACACGTTAGAGGAACTCAGCAACACGACACATTAGAAGAACTCAGCAACATGACACTTTAGAGGAACTCAGCAACACCACACGTTAGAGGTACTCAGCAACACGACTCGTTAGAGGAACTCAGCAACTCGACTCGTTAGAGGAACTCAGCAACACGACTCGTTAGAGGAACTCAGCAACACGACACACCGGAGGAACTCAGCAACACGACACGTTAGAGGAACTCAGCAACACGACTCGTTACAGGAACTCAGCAACTCGACATGTTAGAGGAACTCAGCAACACGACACTTTAGTGGAACTCAGCAACACGACATGTTAGAGGAACTCAGCAACACGACACGTTAGAGGAACTCAGCAACTCGACATGTTAGAGGAACTCAGCAACACGACACGTTAGAGGAACTCAGCAACTCGACATGTTAGAGGAACTCAGCAACACGACACTTTAGTGGAACTCAGCAACACGACACGTTAGAGGAACTCAGCAACACGACACTTTAGTGGAACTCAGCAACACGACACGTTAGAGGAACTCAGCAACACGACATGTTAGAGGAACTCAGCAACACGACATGTTAGAGGAACTCAGCAACACGACACGTTAGAGGTACTCAGCAACACGACACGTTAGAGGAACTCAGTAACACGAAACGTTAGAGGAACTTAGTAACACGAAACTTTAGAGGAACTCAGCAACATGACATGTTAGAGGAATTCAGCAATATGACACATTATAGGAACTCAGCAACACGAGTCGCCGGAAGAAGTCAGTGACACGACTTGTTAGAGGAACTCAGCAACACGACACGTTAGAGGTACTCAGCAACACGACTTGTTAGAGAAACTCAGCAACACGACACGTTAGAGGTACTCAGCAACACGACACGTTAGAGGAACTCAGTAACACGAAACGTTAGAGGAACTTAGTAACACGAAACTTTAGAGGAACTCAGCAACATGACATGTTAGAGGAATTCAGCAATATGACACGTTATAGGAACTCAGCAACACGAGTCGCCGGAAGAAGTCAGTGACACGACTTGTTAGAGGAACTCAGCAACACGACACGTTAGAGGAACTCAGCAACAAGACACGTTGGAGGAACTCAGCAATACGATAACGCCGGTTGAACAGAGTAACACGACACGTTCGCGGAATTCAGTAACACGACATGTTAGAGGAACTCAGCAAGATGACACGTTAGAGGAACTCAGTAACACGAAACGTTAGATGAACTGAGCAACACGACAACGCCGGTTGAACTGAGTAACATGACACGTTCGAGGAACTCAGTAACATGATACACCGGAGGAACTCAGCAACACGACTCATTAGAGGAACTCAACAACACGACACACCGGAGGAACTCAGCAACACGAGACACCGGAGGAACTGAGCAACACGAGACACCGGAGGAACTCAGCAACATGACATGTTGGTGGAACTCAGCAACATGACTCATTACATTAACTCAGCAACACGACACACCGGAGGAACTCAGCAACACGACACGATAGAGGAACTCAGCAACAAGACTTGCCAGAAGATCTTAGCAAAATGACATTTTAGAGGAACTCAGCAACATGACTCGTTGGAGGAACTGAGCAACTTGACAACGCCGGTTGAACTGAGTAACATGAAACGTTCGAGGAACTCAGTGACACGACATGTTTGAGGAACTCAGCAAGATGACACGTTAGAGGAACTCAGTAACACGAAATGTTAGAGGAACTCAGCAACAGGACACGATAGAGGAACTCAGGAACACGACTCGCCGGAAGAACTCAGTAACACGAAATGTTAGAGGAACTCAGCAACACGACTATTTAGAGGAACTCAGCAACACGACATGCCAGAGGAACTCAGCAACACGACAAGCCGGAGGAACTCAGCAACACGAGAAGCCGGAGGAACTCAGCAACACGACACGCCGGAGGAACTCAACAACACGAGACGTTAGAGGAACTCAGCAACACGACACTTTAGAAGAACTCAGCAACACGACACGTTAGAGGTACTCAGCAATACGACTCGTTAGAGGAACTCAGCAACTCGACATGTTAGAGGAACCCAGCAACTGGACACGTTAGAGGAACTCAGCAACTCGACACGTTAGAGGAACTCAGCAACACGACACATTAGAAGAACTCAGCAACATGACACTTTAGAGGAACTCAGCAACACCACACGTTAGAGGTACTCAGCAACACGACTCGTTAGAGGAACTCAGCAACTCGACTCGTTAGAGGAACTCAGCAACACGACTCGTTAGAGGAACTCAGCAACACGACACACCGGAGGAACTCAGCAACACGACACGTTAGAGGAACTCAGCAACACGACTCGTTACAGGAACTCAGCAACTCGACATGTTAGAGGAACTCAGCAACACGACACTTTAGTGGAACTCAGCAACACGACATGTTAGAGGAACTCAGCAACACGACACGTTAGAGGAACTCAGCAACTCGACATGTTAGAGGAACTCAGCAACACGACACGTTAGAGGAACTCAGCAACTCGACATGTTAGAGGAACTCAGCAACACGACACTTTAGTGGAACTCAGCAACACGACACGTTAGAGGAACTCAGCAACACGACACTTTAGTGGAACTCAGCAACACGACACGTTAGAGGAACTCAGCAACACGACATGTTAGAGGAACTCAGCAACACGACATGTTAGAGGAACTCAGCAACACGACACGTTAGAGGTACTCAGCAACACGACACGTTAGAGGAACTCAGTAACACGAAACGTTAGAGGAACTTAGTAACACGAAACTTTAGAGGAACTCAGCAACATGACATGTTAGAGGAATTCAGCAATATGACACATTATAGGAACTCAGCAACACGAGTCGCCGGAAGAAGTCAGTGACACGACTTGTTAGAGGAACTCAGCAACACGACACGTTAGAGGTACTCAGCAACACGACTTGTTAGAGAAACTCAGCAACACGACACGTTAGAGGTACTCAGCAACACGACACGTTAGAGGAACTCAGTAACACGAAACGTTAGAGGAACTTAGTAACACGAAACTTTAGAGGAACTCAGCAACATGACATGTTAGAGGAATTCAGCAATATGACACGTTATAGGAACTCAGCAACACGAGTCGCCGGAAGAAGTCAGTGACACGACTTGTTAGAGGAACTCAGCAACACGACACGTTAGAGGAACTCAGCAACAAGACACGTTGGAGGAACTCAGCAATACGATAACGCCGGTTGAACAGAGTAACACGACACGTTCGCGGAATTCAGTAACACGACATGTTAGAGGAACTCAGCAAGATGACACGTTAGAGGAACTCAGTAACACGAAACGTTAGATGAACTGAGCAACACGACAACGCCGGTTGAACTGAGTAACATGACACGTTCGAGGAACTCAGTAACATGATACACCGGAGGAACTCAGCAACACGACTCATTAGAGGAACTCAACAACACGACACACCGGAGGAACTCAGCAACACGAGACACCGGAGGAACTGAGCAACACGAGACACCGGAGGAACTCAGCAACATGACATGTTGGTGGAACTCAGCAACATGACTCATTACATTAACTCAGCAACACGACACACCGGAGGAACTCAGCAACACGACACGATAGAGGAACTCAGCAACAAGACTTGCCAGAAGATCTTAGCAAAATGACATTTTAGAGGAACTCAGCAACATGACTAGTTGGAGGAACTGAGCAACTTGACAACGCCGGTTGAACTGAGTAACATGAAACGTTCGAGGAACTCAGTGACACGACATGTTTGAGGAACTCAGCAAGATGACACGTTAGAGGAACTCAGTAACACGAAATGTTAGAGGAACTCAGCAACAGGACACGATAGAGGAACTCAGGAACACGACTCGCCGGAAGAACTCAGCAACACGACATTTTAGAGGAACTCAGCAACATGACTCGTTAGAGGAACTCCGCAATACGACATGTTAGAGGAACTCAGCAACACGAAACCTTAGAGGAACTCAGCAACACGACACGTTAGATGAACTGAGCAACTCGACAACGCCAGTTGAACTGAGTAACATGAAACGTTCGAGGAACTCAGTGACACGACATGTTTGAGGAACTCAGCAAGATGACATGTTAGAGGAACTCAGTAACACGAAATGTTAGAGGAACTCAGCAACAGGACACGATAGAGGAACTCAGGAACAGGACTCGCCGGAAGAACTCAGCAACACGACATTTTAGAGGAACTCAGCAACATGACTCGTTAGAGGAACTCCGCAATACGACATGTTAGAGGAACTCAGCAACACGACACACCGGAGGAACTCAGCAACACGACACACCGGAGGAACTCAGCAACACGACATGTGAGAGGCACTCAGCAACATGACATGTTGGTGGAACTCTGGAACATGACTGATTACAGTAACTCAGCAACACGACACACCGGAGGAACTCAGCAACACGACACACCGGAGGAACTCAGCAACACGACATGTGCGAGGCACTCAGCAACATGACATGTTGGTGGAACTCAGGAACATGACTGATTACAGTAACTCAGCATCACGACACGTTGGAAGAACTCAGCAACAGAACATGTTAGAGGAACTCAGCAACCCGACATGTTAGAGGAACTCAGCAACACAGCACATTAGAGTAACTCAGCAACACAACACGTTAGAGGAACTCAGCAACACAACACGTTAGAGGAACTCAGCAACACAACACGTTAGAGGAACTCAGCAACACGACATGTTAGAGGAACTCAGCAACACAACACGTTAGAGGAACTCAGCAACACGACTCGCCGGAAGAACTCAGCAACACGGCACGTTAGAGGAACTCAGCAACACGACACGTTAGAGGAACTCAGCAACACAACACGTTAGAGGAACTCAGCAACACGACTCGCCGGAAGAACTCAGCAACACAGCACATTAGAGTAACTCAGCAACATGACTCGTTAGAGGAACTCCGCAATACGACATGTTAGAGGAAGTCAGTAACACGAAACGTTAGAGGAACTCAGCAACACGACACGTTGGAAGAACTCAGCAACACGACACGTTCGACGAACTCAGTAACACGACACGTTAGAGGAACTTAGCAACAAGACTTGGCTGATGAATTCAATAACATGATACGTTAGAGGAACTCAGCAACACAACACTTTAGAGGAACTCAGCAACACAACTCGCCGGATGAACTGAGTAACACAACACGTTAGAGGAACACGGCAACACGACATGTTAGAGGAACTCAGCAACACGACTTGTTAGAGGAACTCAGTAACACGACTCATTAGAGGAACTCAGCAACTCGACATGTTAGAGGAACTCAGCAACACGACCTATTAGAGGAATCTCAGCAACACGACTAGTTAGAGGAACTCAGGATCACGACTCGTTAGATGTACTCAGTAACAAGACTCGTTTGAGGAAATCAGCAACATGACACGTTAGAGGAACTCAGCAACACGACACGTTAGAGGAACTCAGCAACACAACACGTTAGAGGAACTCAGCAACACAACACGTTAGAGGAACTCAGCAACATGACAAGCCGGAGGAACTCAGCAACACGAGAAGCCGGAGGAATTCAGCAACATGACAGGCTGGAGGAACTCAACAACACGACATGTTAGAGGAACTCAGCAACACAACACGTTAGAGGAACTCAGTAACATGACTCGTTAGAGGAACTCAGCAACACGACACGCCGGAGGAACTCAACAACACGACTTGTTAGAGGAACTCAGCAACACAACACGTTAGAGGAACTCAGCATCATGACTTGTTAGAGTAACTCAGCAACACGACACACCGGAGGAACTCAGCAACACGACACACCGGAGGAACTCAGCAACACGACACGTTAGAGGAACTCAGCAACATGACTCGTTAGAGGAACTCCGCAATACGACATGGTAGAGGAAGTCAGTAATACGAAACGTTAGAGGAACTCAGCAACACGACACGTTAGAGGAACTCAGCAACACGGCACGTTAGATGAACTGAGCAACACGACAACGCCGGTTGAACTGAGTAACACGACACGTTCGAGGAAATGAGTAACACGACTCGCCTGATGAATTCAATAACATGATACGTTAGAGGAACTCAGCAACACAACACTTTAGAGGAACTCAGTAACACGAAATGTTAGAGGAACTCAGCAACACGACACGTTCGACGAACTCAGCAACACGACACGTTAGAGGAACTTAGCAACACGACTCGCCTGATGAATTCAATAACATGATACATTAGAGGAACTCAGCAACACAACACTTTAGAGGAACTCAGCAACACAACTCGCTGGATGAACTGAGTAACACGACATGTTCGAGGAAATGAGTAATACGAAACGTTAGGGGAACTCAGCAACACGACACGTTAGAGGAACTCAGCAACACGACACGTTAGAGGAACTCAGCAACACAACACGTTAGAGGAACTCAGCAACATGACAAGCCGGAGGAACTCAGCAACACGAGAAGCCGGAGGAACTCAGCAATACGACAGGCTGGAGGAACTCAACAACACGACATGTTAGAGGAACTCAGCAACACAACACGTTAGAGGAACTCAGTAACATGACTCGTTAGAGGAACTCAGCAACACGACTCGTTAGAGGAACTCAGCAACATGACTCGTTAGAGGAACTCAGCAACATGACTCGTTAGAGGAACTCAGCAACACGACTATTTAGAGGAACTCAGCAACACGACATGCCAGAGGAACTCAGCAACACGACATGCCAGAGGAACTCAGCAACACGACACGCCAGAGGAACTCGGCAACACGACTTGTTAGAGGAACTCAGCAACACAACACGTTAGAGGAACTCAGCAACACGACTCGTTAGAGGAACTCAGCAACATGACTCGTTAGAGGAACTCAGCAACATGACTCGTTAGAGGAACTCAGCAACATGACTCGTTAGAGGAACTCAGCAACACGACTATTTAGAGGAACTCAGCAACACGACATGCCAGAGGAACTCAGCAACACGACATGCCAGAGGAACTCAGCAACACGACATGCCAGAGGAACTCGGCAACACGACTCGTTAGAGGAACTCAGCAACACGACTATTTAGAGGAACTCAGCAACACGACATGCCAGAGGAACTCAGCAACACGACATGCCAGAGGAACTCGGCAACACGACACGTTAGAAGAACTCGGCAACACGACATGCCAGAGGAACTCGGCAACACGACTCGTTAGAGGAACTCAGCAACACGACACGTTAGAGGAACTCAGAAACACGACACGTTAGAGGAACTCAGCAACACGACTCGTTTGAGGAACTCAGCAACACGACTCGTTAGAGGAACTCAGCAACACGACACTATAGAGGAACTCAGCAACACGACACGTTAGAGGAACTCAGCAACATGCCTTGTTAGAGTAACTCAGCAACACGACACTTTAGAGGAACTCAGCAACACGACACGTTAGAGGAACTGAGCAACACGACAACGCCGGTTGAACTGAGTAACACGACACGTTCGAGGAAATGAGTAATACGAAACGTTAGGGGAACTCAGCAAGATGACACGTTAGAGGAACTCAGTAACACGAAATGTTAGAGGAACTCAGCAACAAGACACGTTGGAGGAACTCAGCAACACGACTCGTTTGAGGAACTCAGCAACACGACTCGTTAGAGGAACTCAGCAACACGAAACGTTAGAGGAACTCAGCAACACGACATGCCAGAGGAACTCAGCAACACAACACGTTAGAAGAACTCGGCAACACGACACGTTAGAGGAACTCAGCAACACGACATGTTAGAGGAACTCAGCAACACGACATGCCAGAGGAACTCAGCAACATGACTCGTTAGAGGAACTCAGCAACACGACTATTTAGAGGAATTCAGCAACACGACATGCCAGAGGAACTCAGCAACACGACATGCCAGAGGAACTCAGCAACACGACATGCCAGAGGAACTCGGCAACACGACTCGTTAGAGGAACTCAGCAACACGACTATTTAGAGGAACTCAGCAACACGACATGCCAGAGGAACTCAGCAACACGACATGCCAGAGGAACTCGGCAACACGACACGTTAGAAGAACTCGGCAACACGACATGCCAGAGGAACTCGGCAACACGACTCGTTAGAGGAACTCAGCAACACGACACGTTAGAGGAACTCAGAAACACGACACGTTAGAGGAACTCAGCAACACGACTCGTTTGAGGAACTCAGCAACACGACTCGTTAGAGGAACTCAGCAACACGACACTATAGAGGAACTCAGCAACACGACACGTTAGAGGAACTCAGCAACATGCCTTGTTAGAGTAACTCAGCAACACGACACTTTAGAGGAACTCAGCAACACGACACGTTAGAGGAACTCAGGAACACGACACACCGGAGGAAATCAGCAACACGACACGTTAGAGGAACTCAGCAACACGACACGTTAGAGGAACTCAGCAACACGGCACGTTAGATGAACTGAGCAACACGACAACGCCGGTTGAACTGAGTAACACGACACGTTCGAGGAAATGAGTAATACGAAACGTTAGGGGAACTCAGCAAGATGACACGTTAGAGGAACTCAGTAACACGAAATGTTAGAGGAACTCAGCAACAAGACACGTTGGAGGAACTCAGCAACACGACTCGTTTGAGGAACTCAGCAACACGACTCGTTAGAGGAACTCAGCAACACGAAACGTTAGAGGAACTCAGCAACACGACATGCCAGAGGAACTCAGCAACACAACACGTTAGAAGAACTCGGCAACACGACACGTTAGAGGAACTCAGCAACACGACATGTTAGAGGAACTCAGCAACACGACATGCCAGAGGAACTCAGCAACATGACTCGTTAGAGGAACTCAGCAACACGACTATTTAGAGGAATTCAGCAACACGACATGCCAGAGGAACTCAGCAACACGACATGCCAGAGGAACTCAGCAACACGACATGCCAGAGGAACTCGGCAACACGACACGTTAGAAGAACTCGGCAACACGACATGCCAGAGGAACTCACCAACACGACATGCCAGAGGAACTCACCAACACGACATGCCAGAGGAACTCGGCAACACGACACGTTAGAAGAACTCGGCAACACGACATGCCAGAGGAACTCGGCAACACGACTCGGTAGAGGAACTCAGCAACACGACACGTTAGAGGAACTCAAAAACACGACACGTTAGAGGAACTCAGCAACACGACACGTTAGAGGAACTCAGCAACACAACACGTTAGAGGAACTCAGCAACACGACTCGCCGGAAGAACTCAGCAACACAGCACATTAGAGTAACTCAGCAACATGACTCGTTAGAGGAACTCCGCAATACGACATGTTAGAGGAAGTCAGTAACACGAAACGTTAGAGGAACTCAGCAACACGACACGTTGGAAGAACTCAGCAACACGACACGTTCGACGAACTCAGTAACACGACACGTTAGAGGAACTTAGCAACACGACTTGGCTGATGAATTCAATAACATGATACGTTAGAGGAACTCAGCAACACAACACTTTAGAGGAACTCAGCAACACAACTCGCCGGATGAACTGAGTAACACAACACGTTAGAGGAACACGGCAACACGACATGTTAGAGGAACTCAGCAACATGACTTGTTAGAGGAACTCAGTAACACGACTCATTAGAGGAACTCAGCAACTCGACATGTTAGAGGAACTCAGCAACACGACCGATTAGAGGAATCTCAGCAACACGACTCATAAGAGGAACTCAGGATCACGACTCGTTAGATGTACTCAGTAACAAGACTCGTTTGAGGAAATCAGCAACATGACACGTTAGAGGAACTCAGCAACACGACACGTTAGAGGAACTCAGCAACACAACACGTTAGAGGAACTCAGCAATATGACAAGCCGGAGGAACTCAGCAACACGAGAAGCCGGAGGAATTCAGCAACATGACAGGCTGGAGGAACTCAACAACACGACATGTTAGAGGAACTCAGCAACACAACACGTTAGAGGAACTCAGTAACATGACTCGTTAGAGGAACTCAGCAACACGACACGCCGGAGGAACTCAACAACACGACTTGTTAGAGGAACTCAGCAACACAACACGTTAGAGGAACTCAGCAACATGACTTGTTAGAGTAACTCAGCAACACGACACACCGGAGGAACTCAGCAACACGACACACCAGAGGAACTCAGCAACACGACACGTTAGAGGAACTCAGCAACATGACTCGTTAGAGGAACTCCGCAATACGACATGTTAGAGGAAGTCAGTAATACGAAACGTTAGAGGAACTCAGCAACACGACACGTTGGAAGAACTCAGCAACACGGCACGTTAGATGAACTGAGCAACACGACAACGCCGGTTGAACTGAGTAACACGACACGTTCGAGGAAATGAGTAACACGACTCGCCTGATGAATTCAATAACATGATACGTTAGAGGAACTCAGCAACACAACACTTTAGAGGAACTCAGTAACACGAAATGTTAGAGGAACTCAGCAACACGACACGTTCGACGAACTCAGTAACACGACACGTTAGAGGAACTTAGCAACACGACTCGCCTGATGAATTCAATAACATGATACGTTAGAGGAACTCAGCAACACAACACTTTAGAGGAACTCAGCAACACAACTCGCTGGATGAACTGAGTAACACGACATGTTCGAGGAAATGAGTAATACGAAACGTTAGGGGAACTCAGCAACACGACACGTTAGAGGAACTCAGCAACACGACACGTTAGAGGAACTCAGCAACACAACATGTTAGAGGAACTCAGCAACATGACAAGCCGGAGGAACTCAGCAACACGAGAAGCCGGCGGAACTGAGCAACACGACAGGCTGGAGGAACTCAACAACACGACATGTTAGAGGAACTCAGCAACACAACACGTTAGAGGAACTCAGTAACATGACTCGTTAGAGGAACTCAGCAACACGACACGCCGGAGGAACTCAACAACACGACTTGTTAGAGGAACTCAGCAACACAACACGTTAGAGGAACTCAGCAACACGACTCGTTAGAGGAACTCAGCAACACGACTCGTTAGAGGAACTCAGCAACATGACTCGTTAGAGGAACTCAGCAACACGACTATTTAGAGGAACTCAGCAACACGACATGCCAGAGGAACTCAGCAACACGACATGCCAGAGGAACTCAGCAACACGACATGCCAGAGGAACTCGGCAACACGACTCGTTAGAGGAACTCAGCAACACGACTATTTAGAGGAACTCAGCAACACGACATGCCAGAGGAACTCAGCAACACGACATGCCAGAGGAACTCGGCAACACGACACGTTAGAAGAACTCGGCAACACGACATGCCAGAGGAACTCGGCAACACGACTCGTTAGAGGAACTCGGCAACACGACACGTTAGAGGAACTCAGAAACACGACACGTTAGAGGAACTCAGCAACACGACTCGTTTGAGGAACTCAGCAACACGACTCGTTAGAGGAACTCAGCAACACGACACTATAGAGGAACTCAGCAACACGACACGTTAGAGGAACTCAGCAACATGCCTTGTTAGAGTAACTCAGCAACACGACACTTTAGAGGAACTCAGCAACACGACACGTTAGAGGAACTCAGGAACACGACACACCGGAGGAAATCAGCAACACGACACGTTGGAGGAACTCAGCAACACGACACGTTAGAGGAACTCAGCAACACGGCACGTTAGATGAACTGAGCAACACGACAACGCCGGTTGAACTGAGTAACACGACACGTTCGAGGAAATGAGTAATACGAAACGTTAGGGGAACTCAGCAAGATGACACGTTAGAGGAACTCAGTAACACGAAACGTTAGAGGAACTCAGCAACAAGACACGTTGGAGGAACTCAGCAACACGACTCGTTTGAGGAACTCAGCAACACGAAACGTTAGAGGAACTCAGCAACACGACATGCCAGAGGAACTCGGCAACACGACACGTTAGAAGAACTCGGCAACACGACACGTTAGAGGAACTCAGCAACACGACACGTTAGAGGAACTCAGCAACATGACTTGTTAGAGTAGCTCAGCAACACGACACTTTAGAGGAACTCAGCAACACGACACCTTAGAGGAACTCAGCAACACGACATGCCAGAGGAACTCAGCAACACGACATGCCAGAGGAACTCACCAACACGACATGCCAGAGGAACTCGGCAACACGACACGTTAGAAGAACTCAGCAACACGACACGTTAGAGGAACTCAGCAACACGACACGTTAGAGGAACTCAGCAACATGACTTGTTAGAGTAACTCAGCAACACGACACTTTAGAGGAACTCAGCAACACGACACCTTAGAGGAACTCAGCAACACGACACACCGGAGGAACTCAGCAACACGGCACGTTAGATGAACTGAGCAAAACGACAACGCCGGTTGAACTGAGTAACAAGACACGTTCGAGGAAATGAGTAATACGAAACGTTAGGGGAACTCAGCAAGATGACACGTTAGAGGAACTCAGTAACACGAAACGTTAGATGAACTCAGCAACACGACTATTTAGAGGAACTCAGCAACACGACATGCTAGAGGAACTCAGCAACACGACATGCCAGAGGAACTCAGCAACATGACTCGTTAGAGGAACTCAGCAACACGACTATTTAGAGGAACTCAGCAACACGACATGCCAGAGGAACTCAGCAACACGACATGCCAGAGGAACTCAGCAACACGACATGCCAGAGGAACTCGGCAACACGACACGTTAGAAGAACTCGGCAACACGACATGCCAGAGGAACTCACCAACACGACATGCCAGAGGAACTCACCAACACGACATGCCAGAGGAACTCACCAACACGACATGCCAGAGGAACTCGGCAACACGACACGTTAGAAGAACTCGGCAACACGACATGCCAGAGGAACTCGGCAACACGACTAGTTAGAGGAACTCAGCAACACGACACGTTAGAGGAACTCAGAAACACGACACGTTAGAGGAACTCAGCAACACGACTCGTTTGAGGAACTCAGCAACACGACTCGTTAGAGGAACTCAGCAACACGACACTTTAGAGGAACTCAGCAACACGACACGTTAGAGGAACTCAGCAACATGCCTTGTTAGAGTAACTCAGCAACACGACACTTTAGAGGAACTCAGCAACACGACACGTTAGAGGAACTCAGCAACACGACACACCGGAGGAACTCAGCAACACGACACGTTAGAGGAACTCAGCAACACGACACGTTGGAGGAACTCAGCAAAACGACACGTTGGAAGATCTCAGCAACACGGCACGTTAGATGAACTGAGCAACACGACAATGCCGGTTGAACTGAGTAACACGACACGTTCGAGGAAATGAGTAACACGACTCGCCTGATGAATTCAATAACATGATACGTTAGAGGAACTCAGCAACACAACACTTTAGAGGAACTCAGTAACACGAAATGTTAGAGGAACTCGGCAACACGACACGTTAGAAGAACTCGGCAACACGACATGCCAGAGGAACTCGGCAACACGACTCGTTAGAGGAACTCGGCAACACGACACGTTAGAGGAACTCAGAAACACGACACGTTAGAGGAACTCAGCAACACGACTCGTTTGAGGAACTCAGCAACACGACTCGTTAGAGGAACTCAGCAACACGACACTATAGAGGAACTCAGCAACACGACACGTTAGAGGAACTCAGCAACATGCCTTGTTAGAGTAACTCAGCAACACGACACTTTAGAGGAACTCAGCAACACGACACGTTAGAGGAACTCAGGAACACGACACACCGGAGGAAATCAGCAACACGACACGTTGGAGGAACTCAGCAACACGACACGTTAGAGGAACTCAGCAACACGGCACGTTAGATGAACTGAGCAACACGACAACGCCGGTTGAACTGAGTAACACGACACGTTCGAGGAAATGAGTAATACGAAACGTTAGGGGAACTCAGCAAGATGACACGTTAGAGGAACTCAGTAACACGAAACGTTAGAGGAACTCAGCAACAAGACACGTTGGAGGAACTCAGCAACACGACTCGTTTGAGGAACTCAGCAACACGAAACGTTAGAGGAACTCAGCAACACGACATGCCAGAGGAACTCGGCAACACGACACGTTAGAAGAACTCGGCAACACGACACGTTAGAGGAACTCAGCAACACGACACGTTAGAGGAACTCAGCAACATGACTTGTTAGAGTAGCTCAGCAACACGACACTTTAGAGGAACTCAGCAACACGACACCTTAGAGGAACTCAGCAACACGACATGCCAGAGGAACTCAGCAACACGACATGCCAGAGGAACTCACCAACACGACATGCCAGAGGAACTCGGCAACACGACACGTTAGAAGAACTCAGCAACACGACACGTTAGAGGAACTCAGCAACACGACACGTTAGAGGAACTCAGCAACATGACTTGTTAGAGTAACTCAGCAACACGACACTTTAGAGGAACTCAGCAACACGACACCTTAGAGGAACTCAGCAACACGACACACCGGAGGAACTCAGCAACACGGCACGTTAGATGAACTGAGCAAAACGACAACGCCGGTTGAACTGAGTAACACGACACGTTCGAGGAAATGAGTAATACGAAACGTTAGGGGAACTCAGCAAGATGACACGTTAGAGGAACTCAGTAACACGAAACGTTAGATGAACTCAGCAACACGACTATTTAGAGGAACTCAGCAACACGACATGCCAGAGGAACTCAGCAACACGACATGCCAGAGGAACTCAGCAACATGACTCGTTAGAGGAACTCAGCAACACGACTATTTAGAGGAACTCAGCAACACGACATGCCAGAGGAACTCAGCAACACGACATGCCAGAGGAACTCAGCAACACGACATGCCAGAGGAACTCGGCAACACGACACGTTAGAAGAACTCGGCAACACGACATGCCAGAGGAACTCACCAACACGACATGCCAGAGGAACTCACCAACACGACATGCCAGAGGAACTCACCAACACGACATGCCAGAGGAACTCGGCAACACGACACGTTAGAAGAACTCGGCAACACGACATGCCAGAGGAACTCGGCAACACGACTAGTTAGAGGAACTCAGCAACACGACACGTTAGAGGAACTCAGAAACACGACACGTTAGAGGAACTCAGCAACACGACTCGTTTGAGGAACTCAGCAACACGACTCGTTAGAGGAACTCAGCAACACGACACTTTAGAGGAACTCAGCAACACGACACGTTAGAGGAACTCAGCAACATGCCTTGTTAGAGTAACTCAGCAACACGACACTTTAGAGGAACTCAGCAACACGACACGTTAGAGGAACTCAGCAACACGACACACCGGAGGAACTCAGCAACACGACACGTTAGAGGAACTCAGCAACACGACACGTTGGAGGAACTCAGCAAAACGACACGTTGGAAGATCTCAGCAACACGGCACGTTAGATGAACTGAGCAACACGACAATGCCGGTTGAACTGAGTAACACGACACGTTCGAGGAAATGAGTAACACGACTCGCCTGATGAATTCAATAACATGATACGTTAGAGGAACTCAGCAACACAACACTTTAGAGGAACTCAGTAACACGAAACGTTAGAGGAACTCAGCAACACGACACGTTCGACGAACTCAGTAACACGACACGTTAGAGGAACTTAGCAACACGACTCGCCTGATGAATTCAATAACATGATACGTTAGAGGAACTCAGCAACACAACACTTTAGAGGAACTCAGCAACACAACTCGCCGGATGAACTGAGTAACAAAACACGTTAGAGGAACACGGCAACACGACATGTTAGAGGAACTCAGCAACACGACATGATAGAGGAACTCAGTAACACGACTCATTAGAGGAACTCAGCAACTCGACATGTTAGAGGAAATCAGCAACATGACACGTTAGAGGAACTCAGAAACACGACACGTTAGAGGAACTCAGCAACACGACTCGTTTGAGGAACTCAGCAACACGACTCGTTAGAGGAACTCAGCAACACGACACTATAGAGGAACTCAGCAACACGACACGTTAGAGGAACTCAGCAACATGCCTTGTTAGAGTAACTCAGCAACACGACACGTTAGAGGAACTCAGCAACACGACACGTTAGAGGAACTCAGCAACACGACACGTTAGAGGAACTCAGCAACACGGCACGTTAGATGAACTGAGCAACACGACAACGCCGGTTGAACTGAGTAACACGACACGTTCGAGGAAATGAGTAATATGAAACGTTAGGGGAACTCAGCAAGATGACACGTTAGAGGAACTCAGTAACACGAAACGTTAGAGGAACTCAGCTACAAGACACGTTGGAGGAACTCAGCAACACGACTCGTTTGAGGAACTCAGCAACACGACTCGTTAGAGGAACTCAGCAACACGAAACGTTAGAGGAACTCAGCAACACGACATGCCAGAGGAACTCAGCAACACGACACGTTAGAAGAACTCGGCAACACGACACGTTAGAGGAACTCAGCAACACGACACGTTAGAGGAACTCAGCAACATGACTTGTTAGAGTAGCTCAGCAACACGACACTTTAGAGGAACTCAGCAACACGACACCTTAGAGGAACTCAGCAACACGACATGCCAGAGGAACTCAGCAACACGACATGCCAGAGGAACTCACCAACACGACATGCCAGAGGAACTCAGCAACACGACACGTTAGAAGAACTCAGCAACACGACACGTTAGAGGAACTCAGCAACACGACACGTTAGAGGAACTCAGCAACACGACACTTTAGAGGAACTCAGCAACACGACACCTTAGAGGAACTCAGCAACACGACACACCGGAGGAACTCAGCAACACGACACGTTAGAGGAACTCAGCAACACGACACGTTAGAGGAACTCAGCAACACGGCACGTTAGATGAACTGAGCAAAACGACAACGCCGGTTGAACTGAGTAACACGACACTTTCGAGGAAATGAGTAATACGAAACGTTAGGGGAACTCAGCAAGATGACACGTTAGAGGAACTCAGTAACACGAAACGTTAGAGGAACTCAGCAACACGACTATTTAGAGGAACTCAGCAACACGACTATTTAGAGGAACTCAGCAACACGACATGCCAGAGGAACTCAGCAACACGACATGCCAGAGGAACTCAGCAACATGACTCGTTAGAGGAACTCAGCAACACGACTATTTAGAGGAACTCAGCAACACGACATGCCAGAGGAACTCAGCAACACGACATGCCAGAGGAACTCAGCAACACGACATGCCAGAGGAACTCGGCAACACGACACGTTAGAAGAACTCGGCAACACGACATGCCAGAGGAACTCACCAACACGACATGCCAGAGGAACTCACCAACACGACATGCCAGAGGAACTCGGCAACACGACACGTTAGAAGAACTCGGCAACACGACATGCCAGAGGAACTCGGCAACACGACCAGTTAGAGGAACTCAGCAACACGACACGTTAGAGGAACTCAGAAACACGACACGTTAGAGGAACTCAGCAACACGACTCGTTTGAGGAACTCAGCAACACGACTCGTTAGAGGAACTCAGCAACACGACACTTTAGAGGAACTCAGCAACACGACACGTTAGAGGAACTCAGCAACATGCCTTGTTAGAGTAACTCAGCAACACGACACTTTAGAGGAACTCAGCAACACGACACGTTAGAGGAACTCAGCAACACGACACACCGGAGGAACTCAGCAACACGACACGTTAGAGGAACTCAGCAACACGACACGTTGGAGGAACTCAGCAAAACGACACGTTGGAAGATCTCAGCAACACGGCACGTTAGATGAACTGAGCAACACGACAATGCCGGTTGAACTGAGAAACACGACACGTTCGAGGAAATGAGTAACACGACTCGCCTGATGAATTCAATAACATGATACGTTAGAGGAACTCAGCAACACAACACTTTAGAGGAACTCAGTAACACGAAACGTTAGAGGAATTCAGCAACACGACACGTTCGACGAACTCAGTAACACGACACGTTAGAGGAACTTAGCAACACGACTCGCCTGATGAATTCAATAACATGATACGTTAGAGGAACTCAGCAACACAACACTTTAGAGGAACTCAGCAACACAACTCGCCGGATGAACTGAGTAACAAAACACGTTAGAGGAACACGGCAACACGACATGTTAGAGGAACTCAGCAACACGACATGCTAGAGGAACTCAGTAACACGACTCATTAGAGGAACTCAGCAACTCGACATGTTAGAGGAAATCAGCAACATGACACGTTAGAGGAACTCAGCAACACGACACGTTAGAGGAACTCAGCAACACAACACGTTAGAGGAACTCAGCAACATGACAAGCCGGAGGAACTCAGCAACACGAGAAGCCGGAGAAACTCAGCAACACGACAGGCTGGAGAAACTCATCAACACGACATGTTAGAGGAACTCAGCAACACGACACTTTAGAGGAATCAGCAACACGACACCTTAGAGGAACTCAGCAACACGACACACCGGAGGAACTCAGCAACACGACATGCCAGAGGAACTCAGCAACATGACTCGTTAGAGGAACTCAGCAACACGACTATTTAGAGGAACTCAGCAACACGACATGCCAGAGGAACTCAGCAACACGACATGCCAGAGGAACTCGTCAACACGACACGTTAGAAGAACTCGGCAACACGACATGCCAGAGGAACTCGGCAACACGACTCGTTAGAGGAACTCAGCAACACGACACGTTAGAGGAACTCAGAAACACGACACGTTAGAGGAACTCAGCAACACGACTCGTTTGAGGAACTCAGCAACACGACTCGTTAGAGGAACTCAGCAACACGACACTTTAGAGGAACTCAGCAACATGACACGTTAGAGGAACTCAGCAACATGCCTTCTTAGAGTAACTCAGCAACACGACACTTTAGAGGAACTCAGCAACACGACACGTTAGAGGAACTCAGCAACACGACACACCGGAGGAACTCAGCAACACGACACGTTAGAGGAACTCAGCAACACGACACGTTGGAAGAACTCAGCAACACGGCACGTTAGATGAACTGAGCAACACGACAACGCCGGTTGAACTGAGTAACACGACACGTTCGAGGAAATGAGTAACACGACTCGCCTGATGAATTCAATAACATGATACGTTAGAGGAACTCAGCAACACGACACGTTCGACGAACTCAGTAACACGACACGTTAGAGGAACTTAGCAACACGACTCGCCTGATGAATTCAATAACATGATACGTTAGAGGAAGTCAGCAACACAACACTTTAGAGGAACTCAGCAACACAACTCGCTGGATGAACTGAGTAACACGACATGTTCGAGGAAATGAGTAATACGAAACGTTAGGGGATCTCAGCAACACGACACGTTAGAGGAACTCAGCAACACGACACGTTAGAGGAACTCAGCAACACAACACGTTAGAGGAACTCAGCAACATGACAAGCCGGAGGAACTCAGCAACACGAGAAGCCGGAGGAACTCAGCAACACGACAGGCTGGAGGAACTCAACAACACGACATGTTAGAGGAACTCAGCAACACAACACGTTAGAGGAACTCAGTAACATGACTCGTTAGAGGAACTCAGCAACACGACACGCGGGAGGAACTCAACAACACGACTTGTTAGGGGAACTCAGCAACACAACACGTTAGAGGAACTCAGCAACACGACTCGTTAGAGGAACTCAGCAACATGACTCGTTAGAGGAACTCAGCAACATGACTCGTTAGAGGAACTCAGCAACACGACTATTTAGAGGAACTCAGCAACACGACATGCCAGAGGAACTCAGCAACACGACATGCCAGAGGAACTCAGCAACACGACATGCCAGAGGAACTCAGCAACATGACTCGTTAGAGGAACTCAGCAACACGACTATTTAGAGGAACTCAGCAACACGACATGCCAGAGGAACTCAGCAACACGACATGCCAGAGGAACTCGGCAACACGACACGTTAGAGGAACTCGGCAACACGACTCGTTAGAGGAACTCGGCAACACGACTCGTTAGAGGAACTCAGCAACACGACACGTTAGAGGAACTCAGAAACACGACACGTTAGAGGAACTCAGCAACACGACTCGGTTGAGGAACTCAGCAACACGACTCGTTAGAGGAACTCAGCAACACGACACGTTAGAGGAACTCAGCAACACGACATGCCAGAGGAACTCAGCAACACGACATGCCAGAGGAACTCGGCAACACGACTCGTTAGAGGAACTCAGCAACACGACTATTTAGAGGAACTCAGCAACACGACATGCCAGAGGAACTCAGCAACACGACATGCCAGAGGAACTCGGCAACACGACACGTTAGAAGAACTCGGCAACACGACATGCCAGAGGAACTCGGCAACACGACTCGTTAGAGGAACTCGGCAACACGACACGTTAGAGGAACTCAGAAACACGACACGTTAGAGGAACTCAGCAACACGACTCGTTTGAGGAACTCAGCAACACGACTCGTTAGAGGAACTCAGCAACACGACACTATAGAGGAACTCAGCAACACGACACGTTAGAGGAACTCAGCAACATGCCTTGTTAGAGTAACTCAGCAACACGACACTTTAGAGGAACTCAGCAACACGACACGTTAGAGGAACTCAGGAACACGACACACCGGAGGAAATCAGCAACACGACACGTTAGAGGAACTCAGCAACACGACACGTTAGAGGAACTCAGCAACACGGCACGTTAGATGAACTGAGCAACACGACAACGCCGGTTGAACTGAGTAACACGACACGTTCGAGGAAATGAGTAATACGAAACGTTAGGGGAACTCAGCAAGATGACACGTTAGAGGAACTCAGTAACACGAAACGTTAGAGGAACTCAGCAACAAGACACGTTGGAGGAACTCAGCAACACGACTCGTTTGAGGAACTCAGCAACACGAAACGTTAGAGGAACTCAGCAACACGACATGCCAGAGGAACTCGGCAACACGACACGTTAGAAGAACTCGGCAACACGACACGTTAGAGGAACTCAGCAACACGACACGTTAGAGGAACTCAGCAACATGACTTGTTAGAGTAGCTCAGCAACACGACACTTTAGAGGAACTCAGCAACACGACACCTTAGAGGAACTCAGCAACACGACATGCCAGAGGAACTCAGCAACACGACATGCCAGAGGAACTCACCAACACGACATGCCAGAGGAACTCGGCAACACGACACGTTAGAAGAACTCAGCAACACGACACGTTAGAGGAACTCAGCAACACGACACGTTAGAGGAACTCAGCAACATGACTTGTTAGAGTAACTCAGCAACACGACACTTTAGAGGAACTCAGCAACACGACACCTTAGAGGAACTCAGCAACACGACACACCGGAGGAACTCAGCAACACGGCACGTTAGATGAACTGAGCAAAACGACAACGCCGGTTGAACTGAGTAACACGACACGTTCGAGGAAATGAGTAATACGAAACGTTAGGGGAACTCAGCAAGATGACACGTTAGAGGAACTCAGTAACACGAAACGTTAGAGGAACTCAGCAACACGACTATTTAGAGGAACTCAGCAACACGACATGCCAGAGGAACTCAGCAACACGACATGCCAGAGGAACTCAGCAACATGACTCGTTAGAGGAACTCAGCAACACGACTATTTAGAGGAACTCAGCAACACGACATGCCAGAGGAACTCAGCAACACGACATGCCAGAGGAACTCAGCAACACGACATGCCAGAGGAACTCGGCAACACGACACGTTAGAAGAACTCGGCAACACGACATGCCAGAGGAACTCACCAACACGACATGCCAGAGGAACTCACCAACACGACATGCCAGAGGAACTCACCAACACGACATGCCAGAGGAACTCGGCAACACGACACGTTAGAAGAACTCGGCAACACGACATGCCAGAGGAACTCGGCAACACGACTAGTTAGAGGAACTCAGCAACACGACACGTTAGAGGAACTCAGAAACACGACACGTTAGAGGAACTCAGCAACACGACTCGTTTGAGGAACTCAGCAACACGACTCGTTAGAGGAACTCAGCAACACGACACTTTAGAGGAACTCAGCAACACGACACGTTAGAGGAACTCAGCAACATGCCTTGTTAGAGTAACTCAGCAACACGACACTTTAGAGGAACTCAGCAACACGACACGTTAGAGGAACTCAGCAACACGACACACCGGAGGAACTCAGCAACACGACACGTTAGAGGAACTCAGCAACACGACACGTTTGAGGAACTCAGCAAAACGACACGTTGGAAGATCTCAGCAACACGGCACGTTAGATGAACTGAGCAACACGACAATGCCGGTTGAACTGAGTAACACGACACGTTCGAGGAAATGAGTAACACGACTCGCCTGATGAATTCAATAACATGATACGTTAGAGGAACTCAGCAACACAACACTTTAGAGGAACTCAGTAACACAACTCGCCGGATGAACTGAGTAACAAAACACGTTAGAGGAACACGGCAACACGACATGTTAGAGGAACTCAGCAACACGACATGATAGAGGAACTCAGTAACACGACTCATTAGAGGAACTCAGCAACTCGACATGTTAGAGGAAATCAGCAACATGACACGTTAGAGGAACTCAGAAACACGACACGTTAGAGGAACTCAGCAACACGACTCGTTTGAGGAACTCAGCAACACGACTCGTTAGAGGAACTCAGCAACACGACACTATAGAGGAACTCAGCAACACGACACGTTAGAGGAACTCAGCAACATGCCTTGTTAGAGTAACTCAGCAACACGACACGTTAGAGGAACTCAGCAACACGACACGTTAGAGGAACTCAGCAACACGACACGTTAGAGGAACTCAGCAACACGGCACGTTAGATGAACTGAGCAACACGACAACGCCGGTTGAACTGAGTAACACGACACGTTCGAGGAAATGAGTAATACGAAACGTTAGGGGAACTCAGCAAGATGACACGTTAGAGGAACTCAGTAACACGAAACGTTAGAGGAACTCAGCTACAAGACACGTTGGAGGAACTCAGCAACACGACTCGTTTGAGGAACTCAGCAACACGACTCGTTTGAGGAACTCAGCAACACGAAACGTTAGAGGAACTCAGCAACACGACATGCCAGAGGAACTCAGCAACACGACACGTTAGAAGAACTCGGCAACACGACACGTTAGAGGAACTCAGCAACACGACACGTTAGAGGAACTCAGCAACATGACTTGTTAGAGTAGCTCAGCAACACGACACTTTAGAGGAACTCAGCAACACGACACCTTAGAGGAACTCAGCAACACGACATGCCAGAGGAACTCAGCAACACGACATGCCAGAGGAACTCACCAACACGACATGCCAGAGGAACTCAGCAACACGACACGTTAGAAGAACTCAGCAACACGACACGTTAGAGGAACTCAGCAACACGACACGTTAGAGGAACTCAGCAACACGACACTTTAGAGGAACTCAGCAACACGACACCTTAGAGGAACTCAGCAACACGACACACCGGAGGAACTCAGCAACACGACACGTTAGAGGAACTCAGCAACACGACACGTTAGAGGAACTCAGCAACACGGCACGTTAGATGAACTGAGCAAAACGACAACGCCGGTTGAACTGAGTAACACGACACTTTCGAGGAAATGAGTAATACGAAACGTTAGGGGAACTCAGCAAGATGACACGTTAGAGGAACTCAGTAACACGAAACGTTAGAGGAACTCAGCAACACGACTATTTAGAGGAACTCAGCAACACGACTATTTAGAGGAACTCAGCAACACGACATGCCAGAGGAACTCAGCAACACGACATGCCAGAGGAACTCAGCAACATGACTCGTTAGAGGAACTCAGCAACACGACTATTTAGAGGAACTCAGCAACACGACATGCCAGAGGAACTCAGCAACACGACATGCCAGAGGAACTCAGCAACACGACATGCCAGAGGAACTCAGCAACATGACTCGTTAGAGGAACTCAGCAACACGACTATTTAGAGGAACTCAGCAACACGACATGCCAGAGGAACTCAGCAACACGACATGCCAGAGGAACTCGGCAGCACGACACGTTAGAGGAACTCGGCAACACGACTCGTTAGAGGAACTCGGCAACACGCCTCGTTAGAGGAACTCAGCAACACGACACGTTAGAGGAACTCAGAAACACGACACGTTAGAGGAACTCAGCAACACGACTCGGTTGAGGAACTCAGCAACACGACTCGTTAGAGGAACTCAGCAACACGACACTTTAGAGGAACTCAGCAACACGACACGTTAGAGGAACTCAGCAACGTGCCTTGTTAGAGTAACTCAGCAACACGACACTTTAGAGGAACTCAGCAACACGACACGTTAGAGGAACTCAGGAACACGACACACCGGAGGAAATCAGCAACACGACACGTTAGAGGAACTCAGCAACACGACACGTTAGAGGAACTCAGCAACACGGCACGTTAGATGAACTGAGCAACACGACAACGCCGGTTGAACTGAGTAACACGACACGTTCGAGGAAATGAGTAATACGAAACGTTAGGGGATCTCAGCAAGATGACACGTTAGAGGAACTCAGTAACACGAAACGTTAGAGGAACTCAGCAACAAGACACGTTGGAGGAACTCAGCAACACGACTCGTTTGAGGAACTCAGCAACACGACTCGTTAGAGGAACTCAGCAACACAAAACGTTAGAGGAACTCAGCAACACGACACTTTAGAGGAACTCAGCAACACGACACGTTAGAGGAACTCAGCAACATGACTTGTTAGAGTAACTCAGCAACACGACACTTTAGAGGAACTCAGCAACACGACACCTTAGAGGAACTCAGCAACACGACACGCCGGAGGAACTCAGCAAAATGACTATTTAGAGGAACTCAGCAACACGACATGCCAGAGGAACTCAGCAACACGACATGCCAGAGGAACTCACCAACACGACATGCCAGAGGAACTCGGCAACACGACACGTTAGAAGAACTCGGCAACACGACATGCCAGAGGAACTCGGCAACACGACTCGTTAGAGGAACTCAGCAACACGACACGTTAGAGGAACTCAGAAACACGACACGTTAGAGGAACTCAGCAACACGACTCGTTTGAGGAACTCAGCAACACGACTCGTTAGAGGAACTCAGCAACACGACACTTTAGAGGAACTCAGCAACACGACACGTTAGAGGAACTCAGCAACATGCCTTGTTAGAGTAACTCAGCATCACGACACTTTAGAGGAACTCAGCAACACGACACGTTAGAGGAACTCAGCAACACGACACACCGGAGGAACTCAGCAACACGACACGTAAGAGGAACTCAGCAACACGACACGTTGGAGGAACTCAGCAACACGACACGTTGGAAGAGCTCAGCAACACGGCACGTTAGATGAACTGAGCAACACGACAATGCCGGTTGAACTGAGTAACACGACACGTTCGAGGAAATGAGTAACACGACTCGCCTGATGAATTCAATAACATGATACGTTAGAGGAACTCAGCAACACAACACTTTAGAGGAACTCAGTAACACGAAACGTTAGAGGAACTCAGCAACACGACACGTTCGACGAACTCAGTAACACGACACGTTAGAGGAACTTAGCAACACGACTCGCCTGATGAATTCAATAACATGATACGTTAGAGGAACTCAGCAACACAACACTTTAGAGGAACTCAGCAACACAACTCGCCGGATGAACTGAGTAACAAAACACGTTAGAGGAACACGGCAACACGACATGTTAGAGGAACTCAGCAACACGATATGGTAGAGGAACTCAGTAACACGACTCATTAGAGGAACTCAGCAACTCGACATGTTAGAGGAACTCAGCAACATGACAAGCCGGAGGAACTCAGCAACACGACAGGCTGGAGGAACTCAACAACACGACATGTTAGAGGAACTCAGCAACACAACACGTTAGAGGAACTCAGTAACATGACTCGTTAGAGGAACTCAGCAACACGACACGCCGGAGGAACTCAACAACACGACTTGTTAGAGGAACTCAGCAACACGACTCGTTAGAGGAACTCAGCAACATGACTCGTTAGAGGAACTCAGCAACATGACTCGTTAGAGGAACTCAGCAACACGACTATTTAGAGGAACTCAGCAACACGACATGCCAGAGGAACTCAGGAACACGACATGCCAGAGGAACTCAGCAACATGACTCGTTAGAGGAACTCAGCAACACGACTATTTAGAGGAACTCAGCAACACGACATGCCAGAGGAACTCAGCAACACGACATGCCAGAGGAACTCGGCAACACGACATGCCAGAGGAACTCGGCAACACGACTCGTTAGAGGAACTCAGCAACACGACACGTTAGAAGAACTCGGCAACACGACATGCCAGAGGAACTCGGCAACACGACTCGTTAGAGGAACTCAGCAACACGACACGTTAGAGGAACTCAGAAACACGACACGTTAGAGGAACTCAGCAACACGACTCGTTTGAGGAACTCAGCAACACGACTCGTTAGAGGAACTCAGCAACACGACACTTTAGAGGAACTCAGCAACACGACACGTTAGAGGAACTCAGCAACATGCCTTGTTAGAGTAACTCAGCAACACGACACTTTAGAGGAACTCAGCAACACGACACGTTAGAGGAACTCAGCAACACGACACACCGGAGGAACTCAGCAACACGACACGTTAGAGGAACTCAGCAACACGGCACGTTAGATGAACTGAGCAACACGACAACGCCGGTTGAACTGAGTAACACGACACGTTCGAGGAAATGAGTAATACGAAACGTTAGGGGAACTCAGCAAGATGACACGTTAGAGGAACTCAGTAACACGAAACGTTAGAGGAACTCAGCAACAAGACACGTTGGAGGAACTCAGCAACACGACTCGTTTGAGGAACTCAGCAACACGACTCGTTAGAGGAACTCAGCAACACGAAACGTTAGAGGAACTCAGCAACACGACACTTTAGAGGAACTCAGCAACACGACACGTTAGAGGAACTCAGCAACACGACACGTTAGAGGAACTCAGCAACATGACTTGTTAGAGTAACTCAGCAACACGACACGTTAGAGGAACTCAGCAACACGACACCTTAGAGGAACTCAGCAACACGACACACCGGAGGAACTCAGCAACACGACACGTTAGAGGAACTCAGCAACACGACACGTTAGAGGAACTCAGCAACACGGCACGTTAGATGAACTGAGCAACACGACAACGCCGGTTGAACTGAGTAACACGACGCGTTCGAGGAAATGAGTAATACGAAACGTTAGGGGAACTCAGCAAGATGACACGTTAGAGGAACTCAGTAACACGAAACGTTAGAGGAACTCAGTAACACGAAACGTTAGAGGAACTCAGCAACAAGACACGTTGGAAGAACTCAGCAATACGACAACGCCGGTTGAACAGAGTAACACGACACGTTCGAGGAATTCAGTAACACGACATGTTAGAGGAACTCAGTAACACGAAACGTTAGAGGAACTCAGTAACACGAAACGTTAGAGGAACTCAGCAACACGACTATTTAGAGGAACTCAGCAACACGACATGCCAGAGGAACTCAGCAACACGACATGCCAGAGGAACTCAGCAACATGACTCTTTAGAGGAACTCAGCAACACGACTATTTAGAGGAACTCAGCAACACGACATGCCAGAGGAACTCAGCAACACGACATGCCAGAGGAACTCACCAACACGACATGCCAGAGGAACTCGGCAACACGACATGCCAGAGGAACTCGGCAACACGACTCGTTAGGGGAACTCAGAAGCACGACACGTTAGGGGAACTCAGAAACACGACACGTTTGAGGAACTCAGCAACACGACTCGTTAGAGGAACTCAGCAACACGACACTTTAGAGGAACTCAGCAACACGACACGTTAGAGGAACTCAGCAACATGCCTTGTTAGAGTAACTCAGCAACACGACACTTTAGAGGAACTCAGCAACACGACACGTTAGAGGAACTCAGCAACACGACACGTTAGAGGAACTCAGCAACACGACACACCGGAGGAACTCAGCAACACGACACGTTAGAGGAACTCAGCAACACGACACGTTAGAGGAACTCAGCAATACGGCACGTTAGATGAACTGAGCAACACGACAACGCCGGTTGAACTGAGTAACACGACACGTTCGAGGAAATGAGTAATACGAAACGTTAGGGGAACTCAGCAAGATGACACGTTAGAGGAACTCAGTAACACGAAACATTAGAGGAACTCAGCAACAAGACACGTTGGAGGAACTCAGCAACACGACTCATTTGAGGAACTCAGCAATAGGACTCGTTAGAGGAACTCATCAACACGAAACGTTAGAGGAACTCAGCAACACGACACTTTAGAGGAACTCAGCAACACGACACGTTAGAGGAACTCAGCAACACGACACATTAGAGGAACTCAGCAACATGACTTGTTAGAGTAACTCAGCAACACGACACCTTAGAGGAACTCAGCAACATGGCACACCGGAGGAACTCAGCAACACGACACGTTAGAGGAACTCAGCAACACGACACGTTAGAGGAACTCAGCAACACGGCACATTAGATGAACTGAGCAACACGACAACGCCGGTTGAACTGAGTAACATGACACGTTCGAGGAAATGAGTAATACGAAACGTTAGGGGAACTCAGCAAGATGACACGTTAGAGGAACTCAGTAACACGAAACGTTAGAGGAACTCAGCAACAAGACACGTTGGAGGAACTCAGCAACACGACACGTTGGAAGAACTCAGCAATACGACAACGCCGGTTGAACAGAGTAACACGACACGTTCGAGGAATTCAGTAACACGACATGTTAGAGGAACTCAGTAACACGAAACGTTAGAGGAACTCAGTAAAACGAAACGTTAGATGAACTCAGCAACATGACATGTTAGAGGAATTCAGCAATATGACACGTTATAGGAACTCAGCAACACGAGTCGCCGGAAGAAGTCAGTGACACGACTTGTTAGAGGAACTCAGCAACACGACACGTTAGAGGAACTTAGCAACAAGAGACGTTGGAGGAACTCAGCAACACGACACGTTGGAAGAACTCAGCAATACGACAACGCCTGTTGAACAGAGTAACACGACACGTTCGCGGAATTCAGTAACACGACATGTTAGAGGAACTCAGCAAGATGACACGTTAGAGGAACTCAGCAAGATGACACATTAGAGGAACTCAGCAACACAACATGTTAGAGGAACTCAGTAACATGACTCGTTAGAGGAACTCAGCAACACGACACGCCGGAGGAACTCAACAACACGACTTGTTAGAGGAACTCACCAACACGACATGCCAGAGGAACTCAGCAACACGACACGTTAGAAGAACTCAGCAACACGACATGCCAGAGGAACTCAGCAAAACGACACGTTAGAGGAACTCAGTAACACGAAACGTTGGAGGAACTCTGCAACACAGCACGTTAGATGAACTGAGCAACACGACAACGCCGGTTGAACTGAGTAACATGACACGTTCGAGGAACTCAGTAACACAACACATTAGAGGAACTCAGCAACACGACTCGTCAGAAGAACTCAGCAACACGACATTTTAGAAGAACTCAGCAACATGACTCGTTAGAGGAACTCCGCAATACGACATGTTAGAGGAACTCAGTAACACGAAACGTTAGAGGAACTCAGCAACACGACACGTTGGAAGAACTCAGCAACACGGCACGTTAGATGAACTGAGCAACACGACAATGCCGTTTGAACTGAGTAACACGACACGTTCGAGGAACTTAGTAACACTACATGTTTGAGGAACTCATCAAGATGACACGTTAGAGGAACTCAGTAACACGAAACATTAGAGGAACTCAGCAACACGGGACGTTGGAGGAACTCAGCAACATGACTCGCCAGAAGAACTCAGCAACACGACATTTTAGAGGAACTCCGCAACATGACTCGTTAGAGGAACTCAGCAACACGACACGTTAGAGGAACTCAGCAACACGACACGTTAGAGGAAGTCAGTCACACGACACGTTAGAGGAACTCAGCAACATGATACACCGGAGGAACTCAGCAACACGACACACCGGAGGAACTCAGCAACATGACATGTTGGTGGAACTCAGCAACATGACACGATAGAGGAACTCAGCAACATGACTCGTTGGAAGAACTCAGCAACACGGCACGTTAGATGAACTGAGCAACACGACAACGCCGGTTGAACTGAGTAACACGACACGTTAGTAGAACTGAGCAACACGACATTTTAGAGGAACTCAGCAACATGCCTCGTTAGAGGAACTCCGCAATACGACATGTTAGAGGAACTCAGCAACACGACACACCAGAGGAACTCAGCAACACGACATGTGAGAGGCACTCAGCAACATGACATGTTGGTGGAACTCAGGAACATGACTGATTACAGTAACTCAGCAACACGACACACCGGAGGAACTCAGCATCACAACACGTTGGAAGAACTCAGCAACACAACATGTTAGAGGAACTCAGCAACATGACATGTTAGAGGAACTCAGCAACACAGCACATTAGAGTAACTCAGCAACACAGCACATTAGAGTAACTCAGCAACACAGCACATTAGAGTAACTCAGCAACACGACTCGCCGGAAGAACTCAGCAACACGGCACGTTACAGGAACTCAGCAACATGACACGTTAGAGGAACTCAGCAACACGACTCGCCGGAAGAACTCAGCAACACGGCACGTTAGAGGAACTCAGCAACACGACTCGCCGGAGGAACTCAGCAACACGACATTTCAGAGGAATTCAGCAACATGACTCGTTAGAGGAACTCCGCAATACGACATGTTAGAGGAAGTCAGTAACACGAAACGTTAGAGGAACTCAGCAACATGACACGTTGGAAGAACACAGCAACACGGCACGTTAGATAAACTGAGCAACACGACAACGGCGGTTAAACTGAATAACACGACACGTTCGAGGAAATGAGTAACACGACTCGCCTGATTAATTCAATAACATGATACGTTAGAGGAACTCAGCAACACAACACTTTAGAGGAACTCAGCAACACAACTCGCCGGATGAACTGAGTAACACAACACGTTAGAGGAACACGGCAACACGACATGTTAGAGGAACTCAGCAACACGACATGTTAGAGGAACTCAGTAACACGACTCATTAGAGGAACTCAGCAACTCGACATGTTAGAGGAACTCAGCAACACGACTTGTTAGAGGAACTCAGCAACACGACTCGTTAGAGGAACTCAGGAACACGACTCGTTAGATGTACTCAGTAACAAGACTCGTTTGAGGAAATCAGCAACACGACACGTTAGAGGAACTCAGTAACACGACACGTTAGAGGAACTCAGCAACACAACACGTTAGAGGAACTCAGCAACACAACACGTTAGAGGAACTCAGCAACATGACAAGCCGGAGGAACTCAGCAACACGAGAAGCCGGAGGAACTCAGCAACATGACAGGCTGGAGGAATTCAACAACACGACTTGTTAGAGGAACTCAGCAACACAACACGTTACAGGAACTCAGTAACATGACTCGTTAAAGGAACTCAGCAACACGACACGCCGGAGGAACCCAACAACACGACTTGTTAGAGGAACTCAGCAACACAACACGTTAGAGGAACTCAGCAACATGACTCGTTAGAGGAACTCAGCAACATGACTCGTTAGAGGAACTCAGCAACACGACTATTTAGAGGAACTCAGCAACACGACTATTTAGAGGAACTCAGCAACATGACTCGTTAGAGGAACTCAGCAACACGACATGCCAGAGGAACTCAGCAACACGACATGCCAGAGGAACTCACCAACACGACATGCCAGAGAAACTCAGCAACACGACACGTTAGAAGGACTCGGCAACACGACATGCCAGAGGAACTCGGCAACACGACTCGTTAGAAGAACTCGGCAACACGACATGCCAGTGGAACTCAGCAACACGATACCTTAGAGGAACTTAGCAACACGTCTCGCCTGATGAATTCAATAACATGATACGTTAGAGGAACTCAGCAACACAACACGTTAGAGGAACTCAGCAACACGACACGTTAGAGGAAGTCAGTCACACGACACATTAGAGGAACTCAGCAACATGATACACCGGAGGAACTCAGCAACACGACTCGTTAGAGGAACTCAACAACACGACACACCGGAGGAACTCAGCAACACGACACACCGGAGGAACTCAGCAACATGACATGTTGGTGGAACTCAGCAACATGACACGATAGAGGAACTCAGCAACAAGACTTGCCAGAAGAACTTAGCAAAATGACATTTTAGAGGAACTCAGCAACATGACTCGTTGGAAGAACTCAGCAACACGGCACGTTAGATGAACTGAGCAACACGACAACGCCGGTTGAACTGAGTAACACGACACGTTAGTAGAACTGAGCAACACGACATTTTAGAGGAACTCAGCAACATGACTCGTTAGAGGAACTCCGCAATACGACATGTTAGAGGAACTCAGCAACACGACACACCGGAGGAAATCAGCAACACGACACACCAGAGGAACTCAGCAACACGACATGTGAGAGGCACTCAGCAACATGACATGTTGGTGGAACTCAGGAACATGACTGATTACAGTAACTCAGCAACACGACACACCGGAGGAACTCAGCAACACGACACACCAGAGGAACTCAGCAACATGACATGTGAGAGGCACTCAGCAACATGACATGTTGGTGGAACTCAGGAACATGACTGATTACAGTAACTCAGCAACACGGCACACCGGAGGAACTCAGCATCACGACACGTTGGAAGAACTCAGCAACACGGCACGTTAGAGGAACTCAGCAACACGACACGTTAGAGGAACTCAGCAACACAACACGTTAGAGGAACTCAGCAACACGACTCGCCGGAAGAACTCAGCAACACGGCACGTTAGAGGAACTCAGCAACACGACTCGCCGGAGGAACTCAGCAACACGACATTTTAGAGGAATTCAGCAACATGACTTGTTAGAGGAACTCCGCAATACGACATGTTAGAGGAAGTCAGTAACACGAAACGTTAGAGGAACTCAGCAACATGACACGTTGGAAGAACTCAGCAACACGACACTTTAGAGGAACTCAGCAACACGACACGTTAGAGGAACTCAGCAACACGACACACCGGAGGAACTCAGCAACACGACACGTTAGAGGAACTCAGCAACACGACACGTTAGAGGAACTCAGCAACATGACTCGTTAGAGGAACTCCGCAATGCGACATGTTAGAGGAAGTCAGTAATGCGAAACGTTAGAGGAACTCAGCAACACGACACGTTGGAAGAACTCAGCAACACGGCACGTTAGATGAACTGAGCAACACGACAACGCCGGTTGAACTGAGTAACACGACACGTTCGAGGAAATGAGTAATACGAAACGTTAGGGGAACTCAGCAAGATGAAACGTTAGAGGAACTCAGCAACATGACATGTTAGAGGAATTCAGCAATATGACACGTTATAGGAACTCAGCAACACGAGTCGCCGGAAGAAGTCAGTGACACGACTTGTTAGAGGAACTCAGCAACACGACACGTTAGAGGAACGCAGCAACAAGACACTTTGGAGGAACTCAGCAACACGACACTTTGGAAGAACTCAGCAATACGACAACGCCGGTTGAACAGAGTAACACGACACGTTCGCGGAATTCAGCAACACGACATGTTAGAGGAACTGAGCAAGATGACACGTTAGAGGAACTCAGTAACACGAAACGTTGGAAGAACTCAGCAACACAGCACGTTAGATGAACTGAACAACACGACAACGCCGGTTGAACTGAGTAACATGACACGTTTGAGGAACTCAGTAACACGACACGCTAGAGGAACTCAGCAACACGGCACGTTAGAGGAACTCAGCAACACGGCACGTTACAGGAACTCAGCAACACGACTCGTCAGAAGAACTCAGCAACACGACATTTTAGAGGAACTCAGCAACATGACTCGTTAGAGGAACTCCGCAATACGACATGTTTGAGGAACTCAGTAACACGAAACGTTAGAGGAACTCAGCAACACGACACGTTGGAAGAACTCAGCAACACAGCACGTTAGATGAACTGAGCAACACGACAATGCCGGTTGAACTGAGTAACACGACACGTTCGAGGAACTCAGTAACACTACATGTTTGAGGAACTCATCAAGATGACACGTTAGAGGAACTCAGTAACACGAAACATTAGAGGAACTCAGCAACACGGGACGTTAGAGGAACTCAGCAACACGACTCGCCAGAAGAACTCAGCAACACGACATTTTAGAGGAACTCCGCAACATGACTCGTTAGAGGAACTCAGCAACACGACATGTTAGAGGAAGTAAGTCAGACGACACGTTAGAGGACGTCAGTCACACTACTTGTTAGAGGAACTCAGCAACACGACTTGCCAGAAGAACTCAGCAACACGACCTTTTAGAAGAACTCAGCAACATGACTCGTTAGAGGAACTCCGCAATACGACATGTTAGAGGAACTCAGTAACACGAAACGTTAGAGGAACTCAGCAACACGACACGTTGGAAGAGCTCTGCAACACGACATGTTAGAGGAACTCAGCAACACGACACGTTAGAGGAACTCAGCAAAACGACACGTTAGAGGAAGTAAGTCAGACGACACGTTAGAGGACGTCAGTCACACTACTTGTTAGAGGAACTCAGCAACACGACTTGCCAGAAGAACTCAGCAACACGACCTTTTAGAGGAACTCAGCAACATGACTCGTTAGAGGAACTCCGCAATACGACATGTTAGAAGAACTCAGTAACACGAAACGTTAGAGGAATTCAGCAACACGACACGTTGGAAGAGCTCAGCAACACGGCACATTAGATGAACTGAGCAACACGACAACGCCGGTTGAACTGAGTAACACGACACGTTCGAGGAACTCAGTAACACGACATGTTTGAGGAACTCAGCAAGATGACACGTTAGAGGAACTCAGTAACACGAAATGTTAGAGGAACTCAGCAACACGACACGTTAGAGGAACTCAGCAATATTACACGTTATAGGAACTCAGAAACACAACAATCCGGAGGAACTCAAAAATATCACTTGATAGAGTAACTCAGCAACACGACTCGTTAGAGGAACTCAGCAACATGACACGTTAGAGGAACTCAGCAACACGACACGTTAGAGGAACTAAGCAACAAGACACGTTAGAAGAACTCAGCAACACGACACGCCTGATGAATTCAATAACACGACACGTTACAGGAACTCAGCAACACGACACGTTAGAGGAACTCAGCAACACGACTCACCGGAGGAAGTCAGTGACACGACTTGTTAGAGGAACTCAACAACAAGACACGTTAGAAGAACTCAGCAACACGACACGCCTGATGAATTCAATAACACGACACGTTAGAGGAACTCAGCAACACGACACGTTAGAGGAACTCAGCAACACGATACCTTAGAGGAACTCAGTAACACCAAACTTTAGAGGAACTCAGCAACATGACACGTTAGATGAACTGAGCAACACTACACGTTAGAGGAACTTAGCAATACGACTCGCCTGTTGAATTCAACAACATGATACGTTAGAGGAACTCAGCAACACAACACTTTAGAGGAACTCAGCAACACAACACTTTAGAAGAACTCAGCAACACGATACCTTAGAGGAACTCAGTAACACGAAACGTTAGATGAACTGAGTAACACGACAACGCCGGTTGAACTGAGTAACACGACACGTTAGAGGAACTCAGCAACACGACACACCGGATGAACTGAGTAACACAACACGTTAGAGGAATACGGCAACACGACATGTTAGAGGAACTCAGCAACACGACATGTTAGAGGAAATCAGCAACATGTCACGTTAGAGGAAGGAAGTCTCACGACACGTTAGAGGAACTCAGCAACACGACTCGTTAGAGGAACTCAGCAAAATGACATGTTGGTGGAACTCAGTAACACGAAATGTTAGAGGAACTCAGCAACACGAAATGTTAGAGGAACTCAGCAACACGACACGTTGGAGGAACTCAGCAATATGACACGTTATAGGAACTCAGCAACACGACAAGCCGGAAGAACTCAAAAACATCACTCGATAGAGTAGCTCAGCAATACGACTCGTTAGAGGAACTCAGCAACACGACACGTTAGAGGAACTCAGCAACACGATACCTTAGAGGAACTCAGTAACACCAAACTTTAGAGGAACTCAGCAACATGACACGTTAGATGAACTGAGCAACACTACACGTTAGAGGAACTTAGCAATACGACTCGCCTGTTGAATTCAACAACATGATACGTTAGAGGAACTCAGCAACACAACACTTTAGAGGAACTCAGCAACACAACACTTTAGAAGAACTCAGCAACACGATACCTTAGAGGAACTCAGTAACACGAAACGTTAGATGAACTGAGTAACACGACAACGCCGGTTGAACTGAGTAACACGACACGTTAGAGGAACTCAGCAACACGACACACCGGATGAACTGAGTAACACAACACGTTAGAGGAATACGGCAACACGACATGTTAGAGGAACTCAGCAACACGACATGTTAGAGGAAATCAGCAACATGTCACGTTAGAGGAAGGAAGTCTCACGACACGTTAGAGGAACTCAGCAACACGACTCGTTAGAGGAACTCAGCAAAATGACATGTTGGTGGAACTCAGTAACACGAAATGTTAGAGGAACTCAGCAACACGAAATGTTAGAGGAACTCAGCAACACGACACGTTGGAGGAACTCAGCAATATGACACGTTATAGGAACTCAGCAACACGACAAGCCGGAAGAACTCAAAAACATCACTCGATAGAGTAGCTCAGCAATACGACTCGTTAGAGGAACTCAGCAACACGACACGTTAGAGGAACTCAGCAACACGATACCTTAGGGGAACTCAGTAACACGAAACGTTAGAGGAACCCAGCAACATGACACGTTAGAGGAACTAAGCAACAAGACACGTTAGAAGAACTCAGCAACACGACACGCCTGATGAATTCAATAACACGACACGTTAGAGGAAGTCAGAAACACGACTCGCCAGAAGAACTCAGCAACACGACCTTTTAGAGGAACTCAGCAATATGATACGTTATAGGAACTCAGCAACAGGACACGCCGGAGGAACTCAAAAACATCACTCGATAGAATAACTCAGCAACACGACTCGTTAGAGGAACTCAGCAACACGACACGTTAGAGGAACTCAGCAACACGACACGATAGAGGAACTCAGCAACACGACTCGTTAGAGGAACTCAGCAACACGACACGTTAGAGGAACTCAGCAACACGACACGTTAGAGGAACTCATCAATACGACACGTAAGCGGAACTCAGCAACATGATACCTTAGAGGAACTCAGTAACACGAAATGTTAGAGGAACTCAGCAACACGACACGTTGGAAGAACTCAGTAACACAGCATGTTAGAGGAACTCAGCAACACGACACGTTAGAGGAACTCAGCAAAACGACACGTTAGAGGACGTCAGTCACACTACTTGTTAGAGGAACTCAGCAACACGACTTGCCAGAAGAACTCAGCAACACGACCTTTTAGAGGAACTCAGCAACATGACTCGTTAGAGGAACTCCGCAATACGACATGTTAGAGGAACTCAGTAACACGAAACGTTAGAGGAACTCAGCAACACGACACGTTGGAAGTGCTCTGCAACACGACATGTTAGAGGAACTCAGCAACACGACATGTTAGAGGAACTCAGCAAAACGACACGTTAGAGGAAGTAAGTCAGACGACACGTTAGAGGACGTCAGTCACACTACTTGTTAGAGGAACTCAGCAACACGACTTGCCAGAAGAACTCAGCAACACGACGTTTTAGAAGAACTCAGCAACATGACTCGTTAGAGGAACTCCGCAATACGACATGTTAGAGGAACTCAGTAACACGAAACGTTAGAGGAACTCAGCAACACGACACGTTGGAAGAGCTCTGCAACACGACATGTTAGAGGAACTCAGCAACACGACACGTTAGAGGAACTCAGCAAAACGACACGTTAGAGGAAGTAAGTCAGACGACACGTTAGAGGACGTCAGTCACACTACTTGTTAGAGGAACTCAGCAACACGACTTGCCAGAAGAACTCAGCAACACGACCTTTTAGAGGAACTCAGCAACATGACTCGTTAGAGGAACTCCGCAATACGACATGTTAGAAGAACTCAGTAACACGAAACGTTAGAGGAATTCAGCAACACGACACGTTGGAAGAGCTCAGCAACACGGCACATTAGATGAACTGAGCAACACGACAACGCCGGTTGAACTGAGTAACACGGCACGTTCGAGGAACTCAGTAACACGACATGTTTGAGGAACTCAGCAAGATGACACGTTAGAGGAACTCAGTAACACGAAATGTTAGAGGAACTCAGCAACACGACACGTTAGAGGAACTCAGCAATATTACACGTTATAGGAACTCAGAAACACAACAATCCGGAGGAACACAAAAATATCACTTGATAGAGTAACTCAGCAACACGACTCGTTAGAGGAACTCAGCAACAGGACACGTTAGAGGAACTCAGCAACACGACACGTTAGAGGAACTAAGCAACAAGACACGTTAGAAGAACTCAGCAACACGACACGCCTGATGAATTCAATAACACGACACGTTAGAGGAACTCAGCAACACGACACGTTAGAGGAACTCAGCAACACGACTCACTAGAGGAAGTCAGTGACACGACTTGTTAGAGGAACTCAACAACACGACACGTTAGAGGAACTAAGCAACAAGACACGTTAGAAGAACTCAGCAACACGACACGCCTGATGAATTCAATAACACGACACGTTAGAGGAACTCAGCAACACGACACGTTAGAGGAACTCAGCAACACGATACCTTAGAGGAACTCAGCAACACGATACCTTAGAGGAACTCAGTAACACGAAACTTTAGAGGAACTCAGCAACATGACACGTCAGATGAACTGAGAAACACTACACGTTAGAGGAACTTAGCAATACGACTCGCCTGTTGAATTCAATAACATGATACGTTAGAGGAACTGAGCAACACAACACTTTAGAGGAACTCAGCAACACAACACTTTAGAAGAACTCAGCAACACGATACCTTAGAGGAACTCATTAACACGAAACGTTAGATGAACTGAGTAACACGACAACGCCGGTTGAACTGAGTAACTCGACACGTTAGAGGAACTGGACAACACGACACGTTAGAGGAACTCAGCGACACGACACGTTAGAGGAACTCAAGGACACAACACTTTAGAGGAACTCAGCAACACAACACACCAGATGAACTGAGTAACACAACACGTTAGAGGAATACGGCAACACGACATGTTAGAGGAACTCAGCAACACGACATGTTAGAGGAAGTAAGTCAGACGACACGTTAGAGGACGTCAGTCACACTAATTGTTAGAGGAACTCAGCAACACGACTTGCCAGAAGAACTCAGCAACACGACACGTTAGAGGACGTCAGTCACACTAATTGTTAGAAGAACTCAGCAACATGACTCGTTAGAGGAACTCCGCAATACGACATGTTAGAGGAACTCAGTAACACGAAACGTTAGAGGAATTCAGCAACACGACACGTTGGAAGAGCTCAGCAACACGGCACATTAGATGAACTGAGCAACACGACAACGCCGGTTGAACTGAGTAACACGGCACGTTCGAGGAACTCAGTAACACGACATGTTTGAGGAACTCAGCAAGATAACACGTTAGAGGAACTCAGTAACACGAAATGTTAGAGGAACTCAGCAACACGACACGTTAGAGGAACTCAGCAATATTACACGTTATAGGAACTCAGAAACACAACAATCCGGAGGAACTCAAAAATATCACTTGATAGAGTAACTCAGCAACACGACTCGTTAGAGGAACTCAGCAACAGGACACGTTAGAGGAACTCAGCAACACGACACGTTAGAGGAACTAAGCAACAAGACACGTTAGAAGAACTCAGCAAAACGACACGCCAGATGAATTCAATAACACGACACGTTAGAGGAACTCAGCAACACGACACGTTAGAGGAACTCAGCAACACGACTCACCGGAGGAAGTCAGTGACACGACTTGTTAGAGGAACTCAACAACAAGACACGTTAGAAGAACTCAACAACACGACACGCCTGATGAATTCAATAACACGACACGTTAGAGGAACTCAGCAACACGACACGTTAGAGGAACTCAGCAACACGATACCTTAGAGGAACTCAGTAACACTAAACTTTAGAGGAACTCAGCAACATGACACGTTAGATGAACTGAGCAACACTACACGTTAGAGGAACTTAGCAATACGACTCGCCTGTTGAATTCAACAACATGATACGTTAGAGGAACTCAGCAACACAACACTTTAGAGGAACTCAGCAACACAACACTTTAGAAGAACTCAGCAACACGATACCTTAGAGGAACTCAGTAACACGAAACGTTAGATGAACTGAGTAACACGACAACGCCGGTTGAACTGAGTAACACGACACGTTAGAGGAACTCAGCAACACGACACGTTAGAGGAACTCAGCGACACGACACGTTAGAGGAACTCATGGACACAACACTTTAGAGGAACTCAGCAACACAACACACCGGATGAACTGAGTAACACAACACGTTAGAGGAATACGGCAGCACGACACGTTAGAGGAACTCAGCAACACGACATGTTAGAGGAAATCAGCAACATTACACGTTAGAGGAACTCAGCAACACGACTTGCCAGAAGAACTCAGCAACACGACCTTTTAGAAGAACTCAGCAACATGACTCGTTAGAGGAACTCCGCAATACGACATGTTAGAGGAACTCAGTAACACGAAACGTTAGAGGAACTCAGCAACACGACACGTTGGAAGAGCTCTGCAACACGACATGTTAGAGGAACTCAGCAACACGACACGTTAGAGGAACTCAGCAAAACGACACGTTAGAGGAAGTAAGTCAGACGACACGTTAGAGGACGTCAGTCACACTACTTGTTAGAGGAACTCAGCAACACGACTTGCCAGAAGAACTCAGCAACACGACCTTTTAGAGGAACTCAGCAACATGACTCGTTAGAGGAACTCCGCAATACGACATGTTAGAAGAACTCAGTAACACGAAACGTTAGAGGAATTCAGCAACACGACACGTTGGAAGAGCTCAGCAACACGGCACATTAGATGAACTGAGCAACACGACAACGCCGGTTGAACTGAGTAACACGACACGTTCGAGGAACTCAGTAACACGACATGTTTGAGGAACTCAGCAAGATAACACGTTAGAGGAACACAGTAACACGAAATGTTAGAGGAACTCAGCAACACGACACGTTAGAGGAACTCAGCAATATTTCACGTTATAGGAACTCAGAAACACAACAATCCGGAGGAACTCAAAAATATCACTTGATAGAGTAACTCAGCAACACGACTCGTTAGAGGAACTCAGCAACACGACACGTTAGAGGAACTAAGCAACAAGACACGTTAGAAGAACTCAGCAACACGACACGCCAGATGAATTCAATAACACGACACGTTAGAGGAACTCAGCAACACGACACGTTAGAGGAACTCAGCAACACGACTCACCGGAGGAAGTCAGTGACACGACTTGTTAGAGGAACTCAACAACAAGACACGTTAGAAGAACTCAACAACACGACACGCCTGATGAATTCAATAACACGACACGTTAGAGGAACTCAGCAACACGACACGTTAGAGGAACTCAGCAACACGATACCTTAGAGGAACTCAGTAACACGAAACTTTAGAGGAACTCAGCAACATGACACGTTAGATGAACTGAGCAACACTACACATTAGAGGAACTTAGCAATACGACTCGCCTGTTGAATTCAACATCATGATACGTTAGAGGAACTCAGCAACACAACACTTTAGAGGAACTCAGCAACACAACACTTTAGAAGAACTCAGCAACACAACACACCGGATGAACTGAGTAACACAACACGTTAGAGGAATACGGCAGCACGACATGTTAGAGGAACTCAGCAACCCGACATGTTAGAGGAAATCAGCAACATGACACGTTAGAGGAACTCAGCAAAATGACATGTCGGTGGAACTCAGCAACATGACTCATTACAGTAACTCAGCAACACGACACACCGGAGGAACTCAGCAACACGACACGTTGGAAGAACTCAGCAACACGACATGTTAGGGGAACTCAGCAACACGACACGTTTGTGGAACTCAGCAAAACGACACGTTAGAGGACGTCAGTCACACGACACGTTAGAGGAAGTCAGTCACACGACACGTTTGTGGAACTCAGCAACACGACACGTTAGAGGAACTCAGCAACACGACACGTTAGAGGAACTCAGCAACACGATACCTTAGAGGAACTCAGTAACACGAAACTTTAGAGGAACTCAGCAACATGACACGTTATAGGAACTCAGCAACACGACTCGCCGGAGGAAGTCAGTGACAAGAGTCGTTAGAGGAACTCATCAACACTACTCGTTAGAGGAACTCAGCAACACGACTCGTTAGAGGAACTCAGCAACACGACTCGTTAGAGGAACTCAGCAAAACGACACGTTAGAGGACGTCAGTCACACTACTTGTTAGAGGAACTCAGCAACACGACTTGCCAGAAGAACTCAGCAACACGACCTTTTAGAGGAACTCAGCAACACGACCTTTTAGAGGAACTCAGCAACATGACTCGTTAGAGGAACTCCGCAATACGACATGTTAGAGGAACTCAGTAACACGAAACATTAGAGGAACTCAGCAACACGACACGTTGGAAGTGCTCTGCAACACGACATGTTAGAGGAACTCAGCAACACGACACGTTAGAGGAACTCAGCAAAACGACACGTTAGAGGAAGTAAGTCAGACGACACGTTAGAGGACGTCAGTCACACTACTTGTTAGAGGAACTCAGCAACACGACTTGCCAGAAGAACTCAGCAACACGACCTTTTAGAGGAACTCAGCAACATGACTCGTTAGAGGAACTCCGCAATACGACATGTTAGAGGAACTCAGTAACACGAAACGTTAGAGGAACTCAGCAACACGACACGTTGGAAGAGCTCAGCAACACGGCACATTAGATGAACTGAGCAACACGACAACGCCGGTTGAACTGAGTAACACGGCACGTTCGAGGAACTCAGTAACACGACATGTTTGAGGAACTCAGCAAGATGACACGTTAGAGGAACTCAGTAACACGAAATGTTAGAGGAACTCAGCAACACGACACGTTAGAGGAACTCAGCAATATTACACGTTATAGGAACTCAGAAACACAACAATCCGGAGGAACACAAAAATATCACTTGATAGAGTAACTCAGCAACACGACTCGTTAGAGGAACTCAGCAACAGGACACGTTAGAGGAACTCAGCAACACGACACGTTAGAGGAACTAAGCAACAAGACACGTTAGAAGAACTCAGCAACACGACACGCCTGATGAATTCAATAACACGACACGTTAGAGGAACTCAGCAACACGTCTCACCGGAGGAAGTCAGTGACACGACTTGTTAGAGGAACTCAACAACACGACACGTTAGAGGAACTAAGCAACAAGACACGTTAGAAGAACTCAGCAACACGACACGCCTGATGAATTCAATAACACGACACGTTAGAGGAACTCAGCAACACGACACGTTAGAGGAACTCAGCAACACGATACCTTAGAGGAACTCAGTAACACGAAACTTTAGAGGAACTCAGCAACATGACACGTTAGATGAACAGAGCAACACTACACGTTAGAGGAACTTAGCAATACGACTCGCCTGTTGAATTCAATAACATGATACGTTAGAGGAACTGAGCAACACAACACTTTAGAGGAACTCAGCAACACAACACTTTAGAAGAACTCAGCAACACGATACCTTAGAGGAACTCAGTAACACGAAACGTTAGATGAACTGAGTAACACGACAACGCCGGTTGAACTGAGTAACTCGACACGTTAGAGGAACTGAGCAACACGACACGTTAGAGGAACTCAGCGACACGACACGTTAGAGGAACTCAAGGACACAACACTTTAGAGGAACTCAGCAACACAACACACCGGATGAACTGAGTAACACAACACGTTAGAGGAATACGGCAACACGACATGTTAGAGGAACTCAGCAACACGAAATGTTAGAGGAACTCAGCAACACGAAATGTTAGAGGAACTCAGCAACACGACACGTTAGAGGAACTCAGCGACACGACACGTTAGAGGAACTCAAGGACACAACACTTTAGAGGAACTCAGCAACACAACACACCGGATGAACTGAGTAACACAACACGTTAGAGGAATACGGCAACACGACATGTTAGAGGAACTCAGCAACACGACATGTTAGAGGAAATCAGCAACATGACACGTTAGAGGAACTCAGCAAAATGACATGTTGGTGGAACTCAGCAACATGACTCATTACAGTAACTCAGCAACACGACACACCGGAGGAACTCAGCAACACGACACGTTGGAAGAACTCAGCAACACGACATGTTAGGGGAACTCAGCAACACGACACGTTTGTGGAACTCAGCAAAACGACACGTTAGAGGACGTCAGTCACACGACATGTTAGAGGAAGTCTGTCACACGACACGTTTGTGGAACTCAGCAACACGACACGTTAGAGGAACTCAGCAACACGACACGTTAGAGGAACTCAGCAACACGATACCTTAGAGGAACTCAGTAACACGAAACTTTAGAGGAACTCAGCAACATGACTCGTTAGAGGAACTCAGCAACACGACTCGTTAGAGGAACTCAGCAACACGACTCGTTAGAGGAACTCAGCAAAACGACACGTTAGAGGACGTCAGTCACACTACTTGTTAGAGGAACTCAGCAACACGACTTGCCAGAAGAACTCAGCAACACGACCTTTTAGAGGAACTCAGCAACATGACTCGTTAGAGGAACTCCGCAATACGACATGTTAGAGGAACTCAGTAACACGAAACGTTAGAGGAACTCAGCAACACGACACGTTGGAAGTGCTCTGCAACACGACATGTTAGAGGAACTCAGCAACAAGACACGTTAGAGGAACTCAGCAAAACGACACGTTAGAGGAAGTAAGTCACACTACTTGTTAGAGGAACTCAGCAACACGACTTGCCAGAAGAACTCAGCAACACGACCTTTTAGAGGAACTCAGCAACACGACCTTTTAGAGGAACTCAGCAACATGACTCGTTAGAGGAACTCCGCAATACGACATGTTAGAGGAACTCAGTAACACGAAACATTAGAGGAACTCAGCAACACGACACGTTGGAAGTGCTCTGCAACACGACATGTTAGAGGAACTCAGCAACACGACACGTTAGAGGAACTCAGCAAAACGACACGTTAGAGGAAGTAAGTCAGACGACACGTTAGAGGACGTCAGTCACACTACTTGTTAGAGGAACTCAGCAACACGACTTGCCAGAAGAACTCAGCAACACGACCTTTTAGAGGAACTCAGCAACATGACTCGTTAGAGGAACTCCGCAATACGACATGTTAGAGGAACTCAGTAACACGAAACGTTAGAGGAACTCAGCAACACGACACGTTGGAAGAGCTCAGCAACACGGCACATTAGATGAACTGAGCAACACGACAACGCCGGTTGAACTGAGTAACACGGCACGTTCGAGGAACTCAGTAACACGACATGTTTGAGGAACTCAGCAATATTACACGTTATAGGAACTCAGAAACACAACAATCCGGAGGAACACAAAAATATCACTTGATAGAGTAACTCAGCAACACGACTCGTTAGAGGAACTCAGCAACAGGACACGTTAGAGGAACTCAGCAACACGACACGTTAGAGGTACTAAGCAACAAGACACGTTAGAAGAACTCAGCAACACGACACGCCTGATGAATTCAATAACACGACACGTTAGAGGAACTCAGCAACACGTCTCACCGGAGGAAGTCAGTGACACGACTTGTTAGAGGAACTCAACAACACGACACGTTAGAGGAACTAAGCAACAAGACACGTTAGAAGAACTCAGCAACACGACACGCCTGATGAATTCAATAACACGACACGTTAGAGGAACTCAGCAACACGACACGTTAGAGGAACTCAGCAACACGATACCTTAGAGGAACTCAGTAACACGAAACTTTAGAGGAACTCAGCAACATGACACGTTAGATGAACTGAGCAACACAACACTTTAGAGGAACTCAGCAACACAACACTTTAGAAGAACTCAGCAACACGATACCTTAGAGGAACTCAGTAACACGAAACGTTAGATGAACTGAGTAACACGACAACGCCGGTTGAACTGAGTAACTCGACACGTTAGAGGAACTGAGCAACACGACACATTAGAGGAACTCAGCGACACGACACGTTAGAGGAACTCAAGGACACAACACTTTAGAGGAACTCAGCAACACAACACACCGGATGAACTGAGTAACACAACACGTTAGAGGAATACGGCAACACGACATGTTAGAGGAACTCAGCAACACGACATGTTAGAGGAACTCAGCAACACGACACGTTAGAGGAACTCAGCAAAACGACACGTTAGAGGAAGTAAGTCAGACGACACGTTAGAGGACGTCAGTCACACTACTTGTTAGAGGAACTCAGCAACACGACTTGCCAGAAGAACTCAGCAACACGACCTTTTAGAAGAACTCAGCAACATGACTCGTTAGAGTAACTCCGCAATACGACATGTTAGAGGAACTCAGTAACACGAAACGTTAGAGGAACTCAGCAACACGACACGTTGGAAGAGCTCTGCAACACGACATGTTAGAGGAACTCAGCAACAAGACACGTTAGAAGAACTCAGCAACACGACACGCCAGATGAATTCAATAACACGACACGTTAGAGGAACTCAGCAACACGACACGTTAGAGGAACTCAGCAACACGACTCACCGGAGGAAGTCAGTGACACGACTTGTTAGAGGAACTCAACAACAAGACACGTTAGAAGAACTCAACAACACGACACGCCTGATGAATTCAATAACACGACACGTTAGAGGAACTCAGCAACACGACACGTTAGAGGAACTCAGCAACATGACACGTTAGATGAACTGAGCAACACTACACGTTAGAGGAACTTAGCAATACGACTCGCCTGTTGAATTCAACAACATGATACGTTAGAGGAACTCAGCAACACAACACTTTAGAGGAACTCAGCAACACAACACTTTAGAAGAACTCAGCAACACGATACCTTAGAGGAACTCAGTAACACGAAACGTTAGATGAACTGAGTAACACGACAACGCCGGTTGAACTGAGTAACACGACACGTTAGAGGAACTCAGCAACACGACACGTTAGAGGAACTCAGCGACACGACACGTTAGAGGAACTCAAGGACACAACACTTTAGAGGAACTCAGCAACACAACACACCGGATGAACTGAGTAACACAACACGTTAGAGGAATACGGCAACACGACATGTTAGAGGAACTCAGCAACACGACATGTTAGAGGAAATCAGCAACATGACACGTTAGAGGAACTCAGCAAAATGACATGTTGGTGGAACTCAGCAACATGACTCATTACAGTAACTCAGCAACACGACACACCGGAGGAACTCAGCAACACGACACGTTGGAAGAACTCAGCAACACGACATGTTAGGGGAACTCAGCAACACGACACGTTTGTGGAACTCAGCAAAACGACACGTTAGAGGACGTCAGTCACACGACATGTTAGAGGAAGTCTGTCACACGACACGTTTTTGGAACTCAGCAACACGACACGTTAGAGGAACTCAGCAACACGACACGTTAGAGGAACTCAGCAACACGATACCTTAGAGGAACTCAGTAACACGAAACTTTAGAGGAACTCAGCAACATGACTCGTTAGAGGAACTCAGCAACACGACTCGTTAGAGGAACTCAGCAACACGACTCGTTAGAGGAACTCAGCAAAACGACACGTTAGAGGACGTCAGTCACACTACTTGTTAGAGGAACTCAGCAACACGACTTGCCAGAAGAACTCAGCAACACGACCTTTTAGAGGAACTCAGCAACATGACTCGTTAGAGGAACTCCGCAATACGACATGTTAGAGGAACTCAGTAACACGAAACGTTAGAGGAACTCAGCAACACGACACGTTGGAAGTGCTCTGCAACACGACATGTTAGAGGAACTCAGCAACAAGACACGTTAGAGGAACTCAGCAACACGTCTCACCGGAGGAAGTCAGTGACACGACTTGTTAGAGGAACTCAACAACACGACACGTTAGAGGAACTAAGCAACAAGACACGTTAGAAGAACTCAGCAACACGACACGCCTGATGAATTCAATAACACGACACGTTAGAGGAACTCAGCAACACGACACGTTAGAGGAACTCAGCAACACGATACCTTAGAGGAACTCAGTAACACGAAACTTTAGAGGAACTCAGCAACATGACACGTTAGATGAACTGAGCAACACTACACGTTAGAGGAACTTAGCAATACGACTCGCCTGTTGAATTCAATAACATGATACGTTAGAGGAACTGAGCAACACAACACTTTAGAGGAACTCAGCAACACAACACTTTAGAAGAACTCAGCAACACGATACCTTAGAGGAACTCAGTAACACGAAACGTTAGATGAACTGAGTAACACGACAACGCCGGTTGAACTGAGTAACTCGACACGTTAGAGGAACTGAGCAACACGACACGTTAGAGGAACTCAGCGACACGACACGTTAGAGGAACTCAAGGACACAACACTTTAGAGGAACTCAGCAACACAACATACCGGATGAACTGAGTAACACAACACGTTAGAGGAATACGGCAACACGACATGTTAGAGGAACTCAGCAACACGACATGTTAGAGGAACTCAGCAACACGACACGTTAGAGGAACTCAGCAAAACGACACGTTAGAGGAAGTAAGTCAGACGACACGTTAGAGGACGTCAGTCACACTACTTGTTAGAGGAACTCAGCAACACGACTTGCCAGAAGAACTCAGCAACACGACCTTTTAGAAGAACTCAGCAACATGACTCGTTAGAGTAACTCCGCAATACGACATGTTAGAGGAACTCAGTAACACGAAACGTTAGAGGAACTCAGCAACACGACACGTTGGAAGAGCTCTGCAACACGACATGTTAGAGGAACTCAGCAACAAGACACGTTAGAAGAACTCAGCAACACGGCACGTTAGAGGAACTCAGCAACACGACACGTTAGAGGAACTCAGCAACACAACACGTTAGAGGAACTCAGCAACACGACTCGCCGGAAGAACTCAGCAACACGGCACGTTAGAGGAACTCAGCAACACGACTCGCCGGAGGAACTCAGCAACACGACATTTTAGAGGAATTCAGCAACATGACTTGTTAGAGGAACTCCGCAATACGACATGTTAGAGGAAGTCAGTAACACGAAACGTTAGAGGAACTCAGCAACATGACACGTTGGAAGAACTCAGCAACACGACACTTTAGAGGAACTCAGCAACACGACACGTTAGAGGAACTCAGCAACACGACACACCGGAGGAACTCAGCAACACGACACGTTAGAGGAACTCAGCAACACGACACGTTAGAGGAACTCAGCAACATGACTCGTTAGAGGAACTCCGCAATGCGACATGTTAGAGGAAGTCAGTAATGCGAAACGTTAGAGGAACTCAGCAACACGACACGTTGGAAGAACTCAGCAACACGGCACGTTAGATGAACTGAGCAACACGACAACGCCGGTTGAACTGAGTAACACGACACGTTCGAGGAAATGAGTAATACGAAACGTTAGGGGAACTCAGCAAGATGAAACGTTAGAGGAACTCAGCAACATGACATGTTAGAGGAATTCAGCAATATGACACGTTATAGGAACTCAGCAACACGAGTCGCCGGAAGAAGTCAGTGACACGACTTGTTAGAGGAACTCAGCAACACGACACGTTAGAGGAACGCAGCAACAAGACACTTTGGAGGAACTCAGCAACACGACACTTTGGAAGAACTCAGCAATACGACAACGCCGGTTGAACAGAGTAACACGACACGTTCGCGGAATTCAGCAACACGACATGTTAGAGGAACTGAGCAAGATGACACGTTAGAGGAACTCAGTAACACGAAACGTTGGAAGAACTCAGCAACACAGCACGTTAGATGAACTGAACAACACGACAACGCCGGTTGAACTGAGTAACATGACACGTTTGAGGAACTCAGTAACACGACACGCTAGAGGAACTCAGCAACACGGCACGTTAGAGGAACTCAGCAACACGGCACGTTACAGGAACTCAGCAACACGACTCGTCAGAAGAACTCAGCAACACGACATTTTAGAGGAACTCAGCAACATGACTCGTTAGAGGAACTCCGCAATACGACATGTTTGAGGAACTCAGTAACACGAAACGTTAGAGGAACTCAGCAACACGACACGTTGGAAGAACTCAGCAACACAGCACGTTAGATGAACTGAGCAACACGACAATGCCGGTTGAACTGAGTAACACGACACGTTCGAGGAACTCAGTAACACTACATGTTTGAGGAACTCATCAAGATGACACGTTAGAGGAACTCAGTAACACGAAACATTAGAGGAACTCAGCAACACGGGACGTTAGAGGAACTCAGCAACACGACTCGCCAGAAGAACTCAGCAACACGACATTTTAGAGGAACTCCGCAACATGACTCGTTAGAGGAACTCAGCAACACGACATGTTAGAGGAAGTAAGTCAGACGACACGTTAGAGGACGTCAGTCACACTACTTGTTAGAGGAACTCAGCAACACGACTTGCCAGAAGAACTCAGCAACACGACCTTTTAGAAGAACTCAGCAACATGACTCGTTAGAGGAACTCCGCAATACGACATGTTAGAGGAACTCAGTAACACGAAACGTTAGAGGAACTCAGCAACACGACACGTTGGAAGAGCTCTGCAACACGACATGTTAGAGGAACTCAGCAACACGACACGTTAGAGGAACTCAGCAAAACGACACGTTAGAGGAAGTAAGTCAGACGACACGTTAGAGGACGTCAGTCACACTACTTGTTAGAGGAACTCAGCAACACGACTTGCCAGAAGAACTCAGCAACACGACCTTTTAGAGGAACTCAGCAACATGACTCGTTAGAGGAACTCCGCAATACGACATGTTAGAAGAACTCAGTAACACGAAACGTTAGAGGAATTCAGCAACACGACACGTTGGAAGAGCTCAGCAACACGGCACATTAGATGAACTGAGCAACACGACAACGCCGGTTGAACTGAGTAACACGACACGTTCGAGGAACTCAGTAACACGACATGTTTGAGGAACTCAGCAAGATGACACGTTAGAGGAACTCAGTAACACGAAATGTTAGAGGAACTCAGCAACACGACACGTTAGAGGAACTCAGCAATATTACACGTTATAGGAACTCAGAAACACAACAATCCGGAGGAACTCAAAAATATCACTTGATAGAGTAACTCAGCAACACGACTCGTTAGAGGAACTCAGCAACATGACACGTTAGAGGAACTCAGCAACACGACACGTTAGAGGAACTAAGCAACAAGACACGTTAGAAGAACTCAGCAACACGACACGCCTGATGAATTCAATAACACGACACGTTACAGGAACTCAGCAACACGACACGTTAGAGGAACTCAGCAACACGACTCACCGGAGGAAGTCAGTGACACGACTTGTTAGAGGAACTCAACAACAAGACACGTTAGAAGAACTCAGCAACACGACACGCCTGATGAATTCAATAACACGACACGTTAGAGGAACTCAGCAACACGACACGTTAGAGGAACTCAGCAACACGATACCTTAGAGGAACTCAGTAACACCAAACTTTAGAGGAACTCAGCAACATGACACGTTAGATGAACTGAGCAACACTACACGTTAGAGGAACTTAGCAATACGACTCGCCTGTTGAATTCAACAACATGATACGTTAGAGGAACTCAGCAACACAACACTTTAGAGGAACTCAGCAACACAACACTTTAGAAGAACTCAGCAACACGATACCTTAGAGGAACTCAGTAACACGAAACGTTAGATGAACTGAGTAACACGACAACGCCGGTTGAACTGAGTAACACGACACGTTAGAGGAACTCAGCAACACGACACACCGGATGAACTGAGTAACACAACACGTTAGAGGAATACGGCAACACGACATGTTAGAGGAACTCAGCAACACGACATGTTAGAGGAAATCAGCAACATGTCACGTTAGAGGAAGGAAGTCTCACGACACGTTAGAGGAACTCAGCAACACGACTCGTTAGAGGAACTCAGCAAAATGACATGTTGGTGGAACTCAGTAACACGAAATGTTAGAGGAACTCAGCAACACGAAATGTTAGAGGAACTCAGCAACACGACACGTTGGAGGAACTCAGCAATATGACACGTTATAGGAACTCAGCAACACGACAAGCCGGAAGAACTCAAAAACATCACTCGATAGAGTAGCTCAGCAATACGACTCGTTAGAGGAACTCAGCAACACGACACGTTAGAGGAACTCAGCAACACGATACCTTAGAGGAACTCAGTAACACCAAACTTTAGAGGAACTCAGCAACATGACACGTTAGATGAACTGAGCAACACTACACGTTAGAGGAACTTAGCAATACGACTCGCCTGTTGAATTCAACAACATGATACGTTAGAGGAACTCAGCAACACAACACTTTAGAGGAACTCAGCAACACAACACTTTAGAAGAACTCAGCAACACGATACCTTAGAGGAACTCAGTAACACGAAACGTTAGATGAACTGAGTAACACGACAACGCCGGTTGAACTGAGTAACACGACACGTTAGAGGAACTCAGCAACACGACACACCGGATGAACTGAGTAACACAACACGTTAGAGGAATACGGCAACACGACATGTTAGAGGAACTCAGCAACACGACATGTTAGAGGAAATCAGCAACATGTCACGTTAGAGGAAGGAAGTCTCACGACACGTTAGAGGAACTCAGCAACACGACTCGTTAGAGGAACTCAGCAAAATGACATGTTGGTGGAACTCAGTAACACGAAATGTTAGAGGAACTCAGCAACACGAAATGTTAGAGGAACTCAGCAACACGACACGTTGGAGGAACTCAGCAATATGACACGTTATAGGAACTCAGCAACACGACAAGCCGGAAGAACTCAAAAACATCACTCGATAGAGTAGCTCAGCAATACGACTCGTTAGAGGAACTCAGCAACACGACACGTTAGAGGAACTCAGCAACACGATACCTTAGGGGAACTCAGTAACACGAAACGTTAGAGGAACCCAGCAACATGACACGTTAGAGGAACTAAGCAACAAGACACGTTAGAAGAACTCAGCAACACGACACGCCTGATGAATTCAATAACACGACACGTTAGAGGAAGTCAGAAACACGACTCGCCAGAAGAACTCAGCAACACGACCTTTTAGAGGAACTCAGCAATATGATACGTTATAGGAACTCAGCAACAGGACACGCCGGAGGAACTCAAAAACATCACTCGATAGAATAACTCAGCAACACGACTCGTTAGAGGAACTCAGCAACACGACACGTTAGAGGAACTCAGCAACACGACACGATAGAGGAACTCAGCAACACGACTCGTTAGAGGAACTCAGCAACACGACACGTTAGAGGAACTCAGCAACACGACACGTTAGAGGAACTCATCAATACGACACGTAAGCGGAACTCAGCAACATGATACCTTAGAGGAACTCAGTAACACGAAATGTTAGAGGAACTCAGCAACACGACACGTTGGAAGAACTCAGTAACACAGCATGTTAGAGGAACTCAGCAACACGACACGTTAGAGGAACTCAGCAAAACGACACGTTAGAGGACGTCAGTCACACTACTTGTTAGAGGAACTCAGCAACACGACTTGCCAGAAGAACTCAGCAACACGACCTTTTAGAGGAACTCAGCAACATGACTCGTTAGAGGAACTCCGCAATACGACATGTTAGAGGAACTCAGTAACACGAAACGTTAGAGGAACTCAGCAACACGACACGTTGGAAGTGCTCTGCAACACGACATGTTAGAGGAACTCAGCAACACGACATGTTAGAGGAACTCAGCAAAACGACACGTTAGAGGAAGTAAGTCAGACGACACGTTAGAGGACGTCAGTCACACTACTTGTTAGAGGAACTCAGCAACACGACTTGCCAGAAGAACTCAGCAACACGACGTTTTAGAAGAACTCAGCAACATGACTCGTTAGAGGAACTCCGCAATACGACATGTTAGAGGAACTCAGTAACACGAAACGTTAGAGGAACTCAGCAACACGACACGTTGGAAGAGCTCTGCAACACGACATGTTAGAGGAACTCAGCAACACGACACGTTAGAGGAACTCAGCAAAACGACACGTTAGAGGAAGTAAGTCAGACGACACGTTAGAGGACGTCAGTCACACTACTTGTTAGAGGAACTCAGCAACACGACTTGCCAGAAGAACTCAGCAACACGACCTTTTAGAGGAACTCAGCAACATGACTCGTTAGAGGAACTCCGCAATACGACATGTTAGAAGAACTCAGTAACACGAAACGTTAGAGGAATTCAGCAACACGACACGTTGGAAGAGCTCAGCAACACGGCACATTAGATGAACTGAGCAACACGACAACGCCGGTTGAACTGAGTAACACGGCACGTTCGAGGAACTCAGTAACACGACATGTTTGAGGAACTCAGCAAGATGACACGTTAGAGGAACTCAGTAACACGAAATGTTAGAGGAACTCAGCAACACGACACGTTAGAGGAACTCAGCAATATTACACGTTATAGGAACTCAGAAACACAACAATCCGGAGGAACACAAAAATATCACTTGATAGAGTAACTCAGCAACACGACTCGTTAGAGGAACTCAGCAACAGGACACGTTAGAGGAACTCAGCAACACGACACGTTAGAGGAACTAAGCAACAAGACACGTTAGAAGAACTCAGCAACACGACACGCCTGATGAATTCAATAACACGACACGTTAGAGGAACTCAGCAACACGACACGTTAGAGGAACTCAGCAACACGACTCACTAGAGGAAGTCAGTGACACGACTTGTTAGAGGAACTCAACAACACGACACGTTAGAGGAACTAAGCAACAAGACACGTTAGAAGAACTCAGCAACACGACACGCCTGATGAATTCAATAACACGACACGTTAGAGGAACTCAGCAACACGACACGTTAGAGGAACTCAGCAACACGATACCTTAGAGGAACTCAGCAACACGATACCTTAGAGGAACTCAGTAACACGAAACTTTAGAGGAACTCAGCAACATGACACGTCAGATGAACTGAGAAACACTACACGTTAGAGGAACTTAGCAATACGACTCGCCTGTTGAATTCAATAACATGATACGTTAGAGGAACTGAGCAACACAACACTTTAGAGGAACTCAGCAACACAACACTTTAGAAGAACTCAGCAACACGATACCTTAGAGGAACTCATTAACACGAAACGTTAGATGAACTGAGTAACACGACAACGCCGGTTGAACTGAGTAACTCGACACGTTAGAGGAACTGGACAACACGACACGTTAGAGGAACTCAGCGACACGACACGTTAGAGGAACTCAAGGACACAACACTTTAGAGGAACTCAGCAACACAACACACCAGATGAACTGAGTAACACAACACGTTAGAGGAATACGGCAACACGACATGTTAGAGGAACTCAGCAACACGACATGTTAGAGGAAGTAAGTCAGACGACACGTTAGAGGACGTCAGTCACACTAATTGTTAGAGGAACTCAGCAACACGACTTGCCAGAAGAACTCAGCAACACGACCTTTTAGAAGAACTCAGCAACATGACTCGTTAGAGGAACTCCGCAATACGACATGTTAGAGGAACTCAGTAACACGAAACGTTAGAGGAATTCAGCAACACGACACGTTGGAAGAGCTCAGCAACACGGCACATTAGATGAACTGAGCAACACGACAACGCCGGTTGAACTGAGTAACACGGCACGTTCGAGGAACTCAGTAACACGACATGTTTGAGGAACTCAGCAAGATAACACGTTAGAGGAACTCAGTAACACGAAATGTTAGAGGAACTCAGCAACACGACACGTTAGAGGAACTCAGCAATATTACACGTTATAGGAACTCAGAAACACAACAATCCGGAGGAACTCAAAAATATCACTTGATAGAGTAACTCAGCAACACGACTCGTTAGAGGAACTCAGCAACAGGACACGTTAGAGGAACTCAGCAACACGACACGTTAGAGGAACTAAGCAACAAGACACGTTAGAAGAACTCAGCAAAACGACACGCCAGATGAATTCAATAACACGACACGTTAGAGGAACTCAGCAACACGACACGTTAGAGGAACTCAGCAACACGACTCACCGGAGGAAGTCAGTGACACGACTTGTTAGAGGAACTCAACAACAAGACACGTTAGAAGAACTCAACAACACGACACGCCTGATGAATTCAATAACACGACACGTTAGAGGAACTCAGCAACACGACACGTTAGAGGAACTCAGCAACACGATACCTTAGAGGAACTCAGTAACACTAAACTTTAGAGGAACTCAGCAACATGACACGTTAGATGAACTGAGCAACACTACACGTTAGAGGAACTTAGCAATACGACTCGCCTGTTGAATTCAACAACATGATACGTTAGAGGAACTCAGCAACACAACACTTTAGAGGAACTCAGCAACACAACACTTTAGAAGAACTCAGCAACACGATACCTTAGAGGAACTCAGTAACACGAAACGTTAGATGAACTGAGTAACACGACAACGCCGGTTGAACTGAGTAACACGACACGTTAGAGGAACTCAGCAACACGACACGTTAGAGGAACTCAGCGACACGACACGTTAGAGGAACTCATGGACACAACACTTTAGAGGAACTCAGCAACACAACACACCGGATGAACTGAGTAACACAACACGTTAGAGGAATACGGCAGCACGACACGTTAGAGGAACTCAGCAACACGACATGTTAGAGGAAATCAGCAACATGACACGTTAGAGGAACTCAGCAACACGACTTGCCAGAAGAACTCAGCAACACGACCTTTTAGAAGAACTCAGCAACATGACTCGTTAGAGGAACTCCGCAATACGACATGTTAGAGGAACTCAGTAACACGAAACGTTAGAGGAACTCAGCAACACGACACGTTGGAAGAGCTCTGCAACACGACATGTTAGAGGAACTCAGCAACACGACACGTTAGAGGAACTCAGCAAAACGACACGTTAGAGGAAGTAAGTCAGACGACACGTTAGAGGACGTCAGTCACACTACTTGTTAGAGGAACTCAGCAACACGACTTGCCAGAAGAACTCAGCAACACGACCTTTTAGAGGAACTCAGCAACATGACTCGTTAGAGGAACTCCGCAATACGACATGTTAGAAGAACTCAGTAACACGAAACGTTAGAGGAATTCAGCAACACGACACGTTGGAAGAGCTCAGCAACACGGCACATTAGATGAACTGAGCAACACGACAACGCCGGTTGAACTGAGTAACACGACACGTTCGAGGAACTCAGTAACACGACATGTTTGAGGAACTCAGCAAGATAACACGTTAGAGGAACACAGTAACACGAAATGTTAGAGGAACTCAGCAACACGACACGTTAGAGGAACTCAGCAATATTTCACGTTATAGGAACTCAGAAACACAACAATCCGGAGGAACTCAAAAATATCACTTGATAGAGTAACTCAGCAACACGACTCGTTAGAGGAACTCAGCAACACGACACGTTAGAGGAACTAAGCAACAAGACACGTTAGAAGAACTCAGCAACACGACACGCCAGATGAATTCAATAACACGACACGTTAGAGGAACTCAGCAACACGACACGTTAGAGGAACTCAGCAACACGACTCACCGGAGGAAGTCAGTGACACGACTTGTTAGAGGAACTCAACAACAAGACACGTTAGAAGAACTCAACAACACGACACGCCTGATGAATTCAATAACACGACACGTTAGAGGAACTCAGCAACACGACACGTTAGAGGAACTCAGCAACACGATACCTTAGAGGAACTCAGTAACACGAAACTTTAGAGGAACTCAGCAACATGACACGTTAGATGAACTGAGCAACACTACACATTAGAGGAACTTAGCAATACGACTCGCCTGTTGAATTCAACATCATGATACGTTAGAGGAACTCAGCAACACAACACTTTAGAGGAACTCAGCAACACAACACTTTAGAAGAACTCAGCAACACAACACACCGGATGAACTGAGTAACACAACACGTTAGAGGAATACGGCAGCACGACATGTTAGAGGAACTCAGCAACCCGACATGTTAGAGGAAATCAGCAACATGACACGTTAGAGGAACTCAGCAAAATGACATGTCGGTGGAACTCAGCAACATGACTCATTACAGTAACTCAGCAACACGACACACCGGAGGAACTCAGCAACACGACACGTTGGAAGAACTCAGCAACACGACATGTTAGGGGAACTCAGCAACACGACACGTTTGTGGAACTCAGCAAAACGACACGTTAGAGGACGTCAGTCACACGACACGTTAGAGGAAGTCAGTCACACGACACGTTTGTGGAACTCAGCAACACGACACGTTAGAGGAACTCAGCAACACGACACGTTAGAGGAACTCAGCAACACGATACCTTAGAGGAACTCAGTAACACGAAACTTTAGAGGAACTCAGCAACATGACACGTTATAGGAACTCAGCAACACGACTCGCCGGAGGAAGTCAGTGACAAGAGTCGTTAGAGGAACTCATCAACACTACTCGTTAGAGGAACTCAGCAACACGACTCGTTAGAGGAACTCAGCAACACGACTCGTTAGAGGAACTCAGCAAAACGACACGTTAGAGGACGTCAGTCACACTACTTGTTAGAGGAACTCAGCAACACGACTTGCCAGAAGAACTCAGCAACACGACCTTTTAGAGGAACTCAGCAACACGACCTTTTAGAGGAACTCAGCAACATGACTCGTTAGAGGAACTCCGCAATACGACATGTTAGAGGAACTCAGTAACACGAAACATTAGAGGAACTCAGCAACACGACACGTTGGAAGTGCTCTGCAACACGACATGTTAGAGGAACTCAGCAACACGACACGTTAGAGGAACTCAGCAAAACGACACGTTAGAGGAAGTAAGTCAGACGACACGTTAGAGGACGTCAGTCACACTACTTGTTAGAGGAACTCAGCAACACGACTTGCCAGAAGAACTCAGCAACACGACCTTTTAGAGGAACTCAGCAACATGACTCGTTAGAGGAACTCCGCAATACGACATGTTAGAGGAACTCAGTAACACGAAACGTTAGAGGAACTCAGCAACACGACACGTTGGAAGAGCTCAGCAACACGGCACATTAGATGAACTGAGCAACACGACAACGCCGGTTGAACTGAGTAACACGGCACGTTCGAGGAACTCAGTAACACGACATGTTTGAGGAACTCAGCAAGATGACACGTTAGAGGAACTCAGTAACACGAAATGTTAGAGGAACTCAGCAACACGACACGTTAGAGGAACTCAGCAATATTACACGTTATAGGAACTCAGAAACACAACAATCCGGAGGAACACAAAAATATCACTTGATAGAGTAACTCAGCAACACGACTCGTTAGAGGAACTCAGCAACAGGACACGTTAGAGGAACTCAGCAACACGACACGTTAGAGGAACTAAGCAACAAGACACGTTAGAAGAACTCAGCAACACGACACGCCTGATGAATTCAATAACACGACACGTTAGAGGAACTCAGCAACACGTCTCACCGGAGGAAGTCAGTGACACGACTTGTTAGAGGAACTCAACAACACGACACGTTAGAGGAACTAAGCAACAAGACACGTTAGAAGAACTCAGCAACACGACACGCCTGATGAATTCAATAACACGACACGTTAGAGGAACTCAGCAACACGACACGTTAGAGGAACTCAGCAACACGATACCTTAGAGGAACTCAGTAACACGAAACTTTAGAGGAACTCAGCAACATGACACGTTAGATGAACAGAGCAACACTACACGTTAGAGGAACTTAGCAATACGACTCGCCTGTTGAATTCAATAACATGATACGTTAGAGGAACTGAGCAACACAACACTTTAGAGGAACTCAGCAACACAACACTTTAGAAGAACTCAGCAACACGATACCTTAGAGGAACTCAGTAACACGAAACGTTAGATGAACTGAGTAACACGACAACGCCGGTTGAACTGAGTAACTCGACACGTTAGAGGAACTGAGCAACACGACACGTTAGAGGAACTCAGCGACACGACACGTTAGAGGAACTCAAGGACACAACACTTTAGAGGAACTCAGCAACACAACACACCGGATGAACTGAGTAACACAACACGTTAGAGGAATACGGCAACACGACATGTTAGAGGAACTCAGCAACACGAAATGTTAGAGGAACTCAGCAACACGACACGTTAGAGGAACTCAGCGACACGACACGTTAGAGGAACTCAAGGACACAACACTTTAGAGGAACTCAGCAACACAACACACCGGATGAACTGAGTAACACAACACGTTAGAGGAATACGGCAACACGACATGTTAGAGGAACTCAGCAACACGACATGTTAGAGGAAATCAGCAACATGACACGTTAGAGGAACTCAGCAAAATGACATGTTGGTGGAACTCAGCAACATGACTCATTACAGTAACTCAGCAACACGACACACCGGAGGAACTCAGCAACACGACACGTTGGAAGAACTCAGCAACACGACATGTTAGGGGAACTCAGCAACACGACACGTTTGTGGAACTCAGCAAAACGACACGTTAGAGGACGTCAGTCACACGACATGTTAGAGGAAGTCTGTCACACGACACGTTTGTGGAACTCAGCAACACGACACGTTAGAGGAACTCAGCAACACGACACGTTAGAGGAACTCAGCAACACGATACCTTAGAGGAACTCAGTAACACGAAACTTTAGAGGAACTCAGCAACATGACTCGTTAGAGGAACTCAGCAACACGACTCGTTAGAGGAACTCAGCAACACGACTCGTTAGAGGAACTCAGCAAAACGACACGTTAGAGGACGTCAGTCACACTACTTGTTAGAGGAACTCAGCAACACGACTTGCCAGAAGAACTCAGCAACACGACCTTTTAGAGGAACTCAGCAACATGACTCGTTAGAGGAACTCCGCAATACGACATGTTAGAGGAACTCAGTAACACGAAACGTTAGAGGAACTCAGCAACACGACACGTTGGAAGTGCTCTGCAACACGACATGTTAGAGGAACTCAGCAACAAGACACGTTAGAGGAACTCAGCAAAACGACACGTTAGAGGAAGTAAGTCACACTACTTGTTAGAGGAACTCAGCAACACGACTTGCCAGAAGAACTCAGCAACACGACCTTTTAGAGGAACTCAGCAACACGACCTTTTAGAGGAACTCAGCAACATGACTCGTTAGAGGAACTCCGCAATACGACATGTTAGAGGAACTCAGTAACACGAAACATTAGAGGAACTCAGCAACACGACACGTTGGAAGTGCTCTGCAACACGACATGTTAGAGGAACTCAGCAACACGACACGTTAGAGGAACTCAGCAAAACGACACGTTAGAGGAAGTAAGTCAGACGACACGTTAGAGGACGTCAGTCACACTACTTGTTAGAGGAACTCAGCAACACGACTTGCCAGAAGAACTCAGCAACACGACCTTTTAGAGGAACTCAGCAACATGACTCGTTAGAGGAACTCCGCAATACGACATGTTAGAGGAACTCAGTAACACGAAACGTTAGAGGAACTCAGCAACACGACACGTTGGAAGAGCTCAGCAACACGGCACATTAGATGAACTGAGCAACACGACAACGCCGGTTGAACTGAGTAACACGGCACGTTCGAGGAACTCAGTAACACGACATGTTTGAGGAACTCAGCAATATTACACGTTATAGGAACTCAGAAACACAACAATCCGGAGGAACACAAAAATATCACTTGATAGAGTAACTCAGCAACACGACTCGTTAGAGGAACTCAGCAACAGGACACGTTAGAGGAACTCAGCAACACGACACGTTAGAGGTACTAAGCAACAAGACACGTTAGAAGAACTCAGCAACACGACACGCCTGATGAATTCAATAACACGACACGTTAGAGGAACTCAGCAACACGTCTCACCGGAGGAAGTCAGTGACACGACTTGTTAGAGGAACTCAACAACACGACACGTTAGAGGAACTAAGCAACAAGACACGTTAGAAGAACTCAGCAACACGACACGCCTGATGAATTCAATAACACGACACGTTAGAGGAACTCAGCAACACGACACGTTAGAGGAACTCAGCAACACGATACCTTAGAGGAACTCAGTAACACGAAACTTTAGAGGAACTCAGCAACATGACACGTTAGATGAACTGAGCAACACAACACTTTAGAGGAACTCAGCAACACAACACTTTAGAAGAACTCAGCAACACGATACCTTAGAGGAACTCAGTAACACGAAACGTTAGATGAACTGAGTAACACGACAACGCCGGTTGAACTGAGTAACTCGACACGTTAGAGGAACTGAGCAACACGACACATTAGAGGAACTCAGCGACACGACACGTTAGAGGAACTCAAGGACACAACACTTTAGAGGAACTCAGCAACACAACACACCGGATGAACTGAGTAACACAACACGTTAGAGGAATACGGCAACACGACATGTTAGAGGAACTCAGCAACACGACATGTTAGAGGAACTCAGCAACACGACACGTTAGAGGAACTCAGCAAAACGACACGTTAGAGGAAGTAAGTCAGACGACACGTTAGAGGACGTCAGTCACACTACTTGTTAGAGGAACTCAGCAACACGACTTGCCAGAAGAACTCAGCAACACGACCTTTTAGAAGAACTCAGCAACATGACTCGTTAGAGTAACTCCGCAATACGACATGTTAGAGGAACTCAGTAACACGAAACGTTAGAGGAACTCAGCAACACGACACGTTGGAAGAGCTCTGCAACACGACATGTTAGAGGAACTCAGCAACAAGACACGTTAGAAGAACTCAGCAACACGACACGCCAGATGAATTCAATAACACGACACGTTAGAGGAACTCAGCAACACGACACGTTAGAGGAACTCAGCAACACGACTCACCGGAGGAAGTCAGTGACACGACTTGTTAGAGGAACTCAACAACAAGACACGTTAGAAGAACTCAACAACACGACACGCCTGATGAATTCAATAACACGACACGTTAGAGGAACTCAGCAACACGACACGTTAGAGGAACTCAGCAACACGACACGTTAGAGGAACTCAGCGACACGACACGTTAGAGGAACTCAAGGACACAACACTTTAGAGGAACTCAGCAACACAACACACCGGATGAACTGAGTAACACAACACGTTAGAGGAATACGGCAACACGACATGTTAGAGGAACTCAGCAACACGACATGTTAGAGGAAATCAGCAACATGACACGTTAGAGGAACTCAGCAAAATGACATGTTGGTGGAACTCAGCAACATGACTCATTACAGTAACTCAGCAACACGACACACCGGAGGAACTCAGCAACACGACACGTTGGAAGAACTCAGCAACACGACATGTTAGGGGAACTCAGCAACACGACACGTTTGTGGAACTCAGCAAAACGACACGTTAGAGGACGTCAGTCACACGACATGTTAGAGGAAGTCTGTCACACGACACGTTTTTGGAACTCAGCAACACGACACGTTAGAGGAACTCAGCAACACGACACGTTAGAGGAACTCAGCAACACGATACCTTAGAGGAACTCAGTAACACGAAACTTTAGAGGAACTCAGCAACATGACTCGTTAGAGGAACTCAGCAACACGACTCGTTAGAGGAACTCAGCAACACGACTCGTTAGAGGAACTCAGCAAAACGACACGTTAGAGGACGTCAGTCACACTACTTGTTAGAGGAACTCAGCAACACGACTTGCCAGAAGAACTCAGCAACACGACCTTTTAGAGGAACTCAGCAACATGACTCGTTAGAGGAACTCCGCAATACGACATGTTAGAGGAACTCAGTAACACGAAACGTTAGAGGAACTCAGCAACACGACACGTTGGAAGTGCTCTGCAACACGACATGTTAGAGGAACTCAGCAACAAGACACGTTAGAGGAACTCAGCAACACGTCTCACCGGAGGAAGTCAGTGACACGACTTGTTAGAGGAACTCAACAACACGACACGTTAGAGGAACTAAGCAACAAGACACGTTAGAAGAACTCAGCAACACGACACGCCTGATGAATTCAATAACACGACACGTTAGAGGAACTCAGCAACACGACACGTTAGAGGAACTCAGCAACACGATACCTTAGAGGAACTCAGTAACACGAAACTTTAGAGGAACTCAGCAACATGACACGTTAGATGAACTGAGCAACACTACACGTTAGAGGAACTTAGCAATACGACTCGCCTGTTGAATTCAATAACATGATACGTTAGAGGAACTGAGCAACACAACACTTTAGAGGAACTCAGCAACACAACACTTTAGAAGAACTCAGCAACACGATACCTTAGAGGAACTCAGTAACACGAAACGTTAGATGAACTGAGTAACACGACAACGCCGGTTGAACTGAGTAACTCGACACGTTAGAGGAACTGAGCAACACGACACGTTAGAGGAACTCAGCGACACGACACGTTAGAGGAACTCAAGGACACAACACTTTAGAGGAACTCAGCAACACAACATACCGGATGAACTGAGTAACACAACACGTTAGAGGAATACGGCAACACGACATGTTAGAGGAACTCAGCAACACGACATGTTAGAGGAACTCAGCAACACGACACGTTAGAGGAACTCAGCAAAACGACACGTTAGAGGAAGTAAGTCAGACGACACGTTAGAGGACGTCAGTCACACTACTTGTTAGAGGAACTCAGCAACACGACTTGCCAGAAGAACTCAGCAACACGACCTTTTAGAAGAACTCAGCAACATGACTCGTTAGAGTAACTCCGCAATACGACATGTTAGAGGAACTCAGTAACACGAAACGTTAGAGGAACTCAGCAACACGACACGTTGGAAGAGCTCTGCAACACGACATGTTAGAGGAACTCAGCAACAAGACACGTTAGAAGAACTCAGCAACACGACACGCCAGATGAATTCAATAACACGACACGTTAGAGGAACTCAGCAACACGACACGTTAGAGGAACTCAGCAACACGACTCACCGGAGGAAGTCAGTGACACGACTTGTTAGAGGAACTCAACAACAAGACACGTTAGAAGAACTCAACAACACGACACGCCTGATGAATTCAATAACACGACACGTTAGAGGAACTCAGCAACACGACACGTTAGAGGAACTCAGCAACACGACACGTTAGAGGAACTCAGCAACACGATACCTTAGAGGAACTCAGTAACACGAAACTTTAGAGGAACTCAGCAACATGACACGTTAGATGAACTGAGCAACACTACACGTTAGAGGAACTTAGCAATACGACTCGCCTGTTGAATTCAACAACATGATACGTTAGAGGAACTCAGCAACACAACACTTTAGAGGAACTCAGCAACACAACACTTTAGAAGAACTCAGCAACACGATACCTTAGAGGAACTCAGTAACACGAAACGTTAGATGAACTGAGTAACACGACAACGCCGGTTGAACTGAGTAACACGACACGTTAGAGGAACTCAGCAACACGACACGTTAGAGGAACTCAGCGACACGACACGTTAGAGGAACTCAAGGACACAACACTTTAGAGGAACTCAGCAACACAACACACCGGATGAACTGAGTAACACAACACGTTAGAGGAATACGGCAACACGACATGTTAGAGGAACTCAGCAACACGACATGTTAGAGGAAATCAGCAACATGACACGTTAGAGGAACTCAGCAAAATGACATGTTGGTGGAACTCAGCAACATGACTCATTACAGTAACTCAGCAACACGACACACCGGAGGAACTCAGCAACACGACACGTTGGAAGAACTCAGCAACACGACATGTTAGGGGAACTCAGCAACACGACACGTTTGTGGAACTCACAAAACGACACGTTAGAGGACGTCAGTCACACGACATGTTAGAGGAAGTCTGTCACACGACACGTTTTTGGAACTCAGCAACACGACACGTTAGAGGAACTCAGCAACACGACACGTTAGAGGAACTCAGCAACACGATACCTTAGAGGAACTCAGTAACACGAAACTTTAGAGGAACTCAGCAACATGACTCGTTAGAGGAACTCAGCAACACGACTCGTTAGAGGAACTCAGCAACACGACTCGTTAGAGGAACTCAGCAAAACGACACGTTAGAGGACGTCAGTCACACTACTTGTTAGAGGAACTCAGCAACACGACTTGCCAGAAGAACTCAGCAACACGACCTTTTAGAGGAACTCAGCAACATGACTCGTTAGAGGAACTCCGCAATACGACATGTTAGAGGAACTCAGTAACACGAAACGTTAGAGGAACTCAGCAACACGACACGTTGGAAGTGCTCTGCAACACGACATGTTAGAGGAACTCAGCAACAAGACACGTTAGAGGAACTCAGCAAAACGACACGTTAGAGGAAGTAAGTCAGACGACACGTTAGAGGACGTCAGTCACACTACTTGTTAGAGGAACTCAGCAACACGACTTGCCAGAAGAACTCAGCAACACGACCTTTTAGAGGAACTCAGCAACATGACTCGTTAGAGGAACTCCGCAATACGACATGTTAGAAGAACTCAGTAACACGAAACGTTAGAGGAATTCAGCAACACGACACGTTGGAAGAGCTCAGCAACACGGCACATTAGATGAACTGAGCAACACGACAACGCCGGTTGAACTGAGTAACACGGCACGTTCGAGGAACTCAGTAACACGACATGTTTGAGGAACTCAGCAAGATGACACGTTAGAGGAACTCAGTAACACGAAATGTTAGAGGAACTCAGCAACACGACACGTTAGAGGAACTCAGTAACACGACACGTTAGAGGAACTCAGCAACATGACACGTTAGATGAACTGAGCAACACTACACGTTAGAGGAACTTAGCAATACGACTCGCCTGTTGAATTCAATAACATGATACGTTAGAGGAACTGAGCAACACAACACTTTAGAGGAACTCAGCAACACGACATGCCTGATGAATTCAATAACACGACACGTTAGAGGAACTCAGCAACACGACACGTTAGAGGAACTCAGCAACACGACACGTTAGAGGAACTCAGCAACACGATACCTTAGAGGAACTCAGTAACACGAAACTTTAGAGGAACTCAGCAACATGACACGTTAGATGAACTGAGCAACAGTACACGTTAGAGGAACTTAGCAATACGACTCGCCTGTTGAATTCAACAACATGATACGTTAGAGGAACTCAGCAACACAACACTTTAGAGGAACTCAGCAACACAACACTTTAGAAGAACTCAGCAACACGATACCTTAGAGGAACTCAGTAACACGAAACGTTAGATGAACTGAGTAACACGACAACGCCGGTTGAACTGAGTAACACGACACGTTAGAGGAACTCAGCAACACGACACGTTAGAGGAACTCAGCGACACGACACGTTAGAGGAACTCAAGGACACAACACTTTAGAGGAACTCAGCAACACAACACACCGGATGAACTGAGTAACACAACACGTTAGAGGAATACGGCAACACGACATGTTAGAGGAACTCAGCAACACGACATGTTAGAGGAAATCAGCAACATGACACGTTAGAGGAACTCAGCAAAATGACATGTTGGTGGAACTCAGCAACATGACTCATTACAGTAACTCAGCAACACGACACACCGGAGGAACTCAGCAACACGACACGTTGGAAGAACTCAGCAACACGACATGTTAGGGGAACTCAGCAACACGACACGTTTGTGGAACTCACAAAACGACACGTTAGAGGACGTCAGTCACACGACATGTTAGAGGAAGTCTGTCACACGACACGTTTTTGGAACTCAGCAACACGACACGTTAGAGGAACTCAGCAACACGACACGTTAGAGGAACTCAGCAACACGATACCTTAGAGGAACTCAGTAACACGAAACTTTAGAGGAACTCAGCAACATGACTCGTTAGAGGAACTCAGCAACACGACTCGTTAGAGGAACTCAGCAACACGACTCGTTAGAGGAACTCAGCAAAACGACACGTTAGAGGACGTCAGTCACACTACTTGTTAGAGGAACTCAGCAACACGACTTGCCAGAAGAACTCAGCAACACGACCTTTTAGAGGAACTCAGCAACATGACTCGTTAGAGGAACTCCGCAATACGACATGTTAGAGGAACTCAGTAACACGAAACGTTAGAGGAACTCAGCAACACGACACGTTGGAAGTGCTCTGCAACACGACATGTTAGAGGAACTCAGCAACAAGACACGTTAGAGGAACTCAGCAAAACGACACGTTAGAGGAAGTAAGTCAGACGACACGTTAGAGGACGTCAGTCACACTACTTGTTAGAGGAACTCAGCAACACGACTTGCCAGAAGAACTCAGCAACACGACCTTTTAGAGGAACTCAGCAACATGACTCGTTAGAGGAACTCCGCAATACGACATGTTAGAAGAACTCAGTAACACGAAACGTTAGAGGAATTCAGCAACACGACACGTTGGAAGAGCTCAGCAACACGGCACATTAGATGAACTGAGCAACACGACAACGCCGGTTGAACTGAGTAACACGGCACGTTCGAGGAACTCAGTAACACGACATGTTTGAGGAACTCAGCAAGATGACACGTTAGAGGAACTCAGTAACACGAAATGTTAGAGGAACTCAGCAACACGACACGTTAGAGGAACTCAGCAATATTACACGTTATAGGAACTCAGAAACACAACAATCCGGAGGAACACAAAAATATCACTTGATAGAGTAACTCAGCAACACGACTCGTTAGAGGAACTCAGCAACAGGACACGTTAGAGGAACTCAGCAACACGACACGTTAGAGGAACTAAGCAACAAGACACGTTAGAAGAACTCAGCAACACGACACGCCTGATGAATTCAATAACACGACACGTTAGAGGAACTCAGCAACACGACACGTTAGAGGAACTCAGCAACACGACTCACCGGAGGAAGTCAGTGACACGACTTGTTAGAGGAACTCAACAACACGACACGTTAGAGGAACTAAGCAACAAGACACGTTAGAAGAACTCAGCAACACGACACGCCTGATGAATTCAATAACACGACACGTTAGAGGAACTCAGCAACACGACACGTTAGAGGAACTCAGCAACACGATACCTTAGAGGAACTCAGTAACACGAAACTTTAGAGGAACTCAGCAACATGACACGTTAGATGAACTGAGCAACACTACACGTTAGAGGAACTTAGCAATACGACTCGCCTGTTGAATTCAATAACATGATACGTTAGAGGAACTGAGCAACACAACACTTTAGAGGAACTCAGCAACACAACACTTTAGAAGAACTCAGCAACACGATACCTTAGAGGAACTCAGTAACACGAAACGTTAGATGAACTGAGTAACACGACAACGCCGGTTGAACTGAGTAACTCGACACGTTAGAGGAACTGAGCAACACGACACGTTAGAGGAACTCAGCTACACGACACGTTAGAGGAACTCAAGGACACAACACTTTAGAGGAACTCAGCAACACAACACACCGGATGAACTGAGTAACACAACACGTTAGAGGAATACGGCAACACGACATGTTAGAGGAACTCAGCAACACGACATGTTAGAGGAACTCAGCAACACGACACGTTAGAGGAACTCAGCAACACGACACGTTAGAGGAACTCAGCAAAACGACACGTTAGAGGAAGTAAGTCAGACGACACGTTAGAGGACGTCAGTCACACTACTTGTTAGAGGAACTCAGCAACACGACTTGCCAGAAGAACTCAGCAACACGACCTTTTAGAAGAACTCAGCAACATGACTCGTTAGAGGAACTCCGCAATACGACATGTTAGAGGAACTCAGTAACACGAAACGTTAGAGGAACTCAGCAACACGACACGTTGGAAGAGCTCTGCAACACGACATGTTAGAGGAACTCAGCAAAACGACACGTTAGAGGAAGTAAGTCAGACGACACGTTAGAGGACGTCAGTCACACTACTTGTTAGAGGAACTCAGCAACACGACTTGCCAGAAGAACTCAGCAACACGATACCTTAGAGGAACTCAGTAACACGAAACGTTAGATGAACTGAGTAACACGACAACGCCGGTTGAACTGAGTAACACGACACGTTAGAGGAACTCAGCAACACGACACGTTAGAGGAACTCAGCGACACGACACGTTAGAGGAACTCAAGGACACAACACTTTAGAGGAACTCAGCAACACAACACACCGGATGAACTGAGTAACACAACACGTTAGAGGAATACGGCAACACAACATGTTAGAGGAACTCAGCAACACGACATGTTAGAGGAAATCAGCAACATGACACGTTAGAAGAACTCAGCAAAATGACATGTTGGTGGAACTCAGCAACATGACTCATTACAGTAACTCAGCAACACGACACACCGGAGGAACTCAGCAACACGACATGTTGGAAGAACTCAGCAACACGACATGTTAGGGGAACTCAGCAACACGACACGTTTGTGGAACTCAGCAAAACGACACGTTAGAGGACGTCAGTCACACGACATGTTAGAGGAAGTCTGTCACACGACACGTTTGTGGAACTCAGCAACACGACACGTTAGAGGAACTCAGCAACACGACACGTTAGAGGAACTCAGCAACACGATACCTTAGAGGAACTCAGTAACACAAAACTTTAGAGGAACTCAGCAACATGACTCGTTAGACGAACTCAGCAACACGACTCGTTAGAGGAACTCAGCAACACGACTCGTTAGAGGAACTCAGCAAAACGACACGTTAGAGGACGTCAGTCACACTACTTGTTAGAGGAACTCAGCAACACGACTTGCCAGAAGAACTCAGCAACACGACCTTTTAGAGGAACTCAGCAACATGACTCGTTAGAGGAACTCCGCAATACGACATGTTAGAGGAACTCAGTAACACGAAACGTTAGAGGAACTCAGCAACACGACACGTTAGAGGAAGTAAGTCAGACGACACGTTAGAGGACGTCAGTCACACTACTTGTTAGAGGAACTCAGCAACACGACTTGCCAGAAGAACTCAGCAACACGACCTTTTAGAGGAACTCAGCAACATGACTCGTTAGAGGAACTCCGCAATACGACATGTTAGAAGAACTCAGTAACACGAAACGTTAGAGGAATTCAGCAACACGACACGTTGGAAGAGCTCAGCAACACGGCACATTAGATGAACTGAGCAACACGACAACGCCGGTTGAACTGAGTAACACGACACGTTAGAGGAACTGAGCAACACGACACGTTAGAGGAACTCAGCGACACGACACGTTAGAGGAACTCAAGGACACAACACTTTAGAGGAACTCAGCAACACAACACACCGGATGAACTGAGTAACACAACACGTTAGAGGAATACGGCAACACGACATGTTAGAGGAACTCAGCAATACGACATGTTAGAGGAACTCAGCAACACGACACGTTAGAGGAACTCAGCAAAACGACACGTTAGAGGAAGTAAGTCAGACGACACGTTAGAGGACGTCAGTCACACTACTTGTTAGAGGAACTCAGCAACACGACTTGCCAGAAGAACTCAGCAACACGACCTTTTAGAAGAACTCAGCAACATGACTCGTTAGAGTAACTCCGCAATACGACATGTTAGAGGAACTCAGTAACACGAAACGTTAGAGGAACTCAGCAACACGACACGTTGGAAGAGCTCTGCAACACGACATGTTAGAGGAACTCAGCAACAAGACACGTTAGAAGAACTCAGCAACACGACACGCCAGATGAATTCAATAACACGACACGTTAGAGGAACTCAGCAACACGACACGTTAGAGGAACTCAGCAACACGACTCACCGGAGGAAGTCAGTGACACGACTTGTTAGAGGAACTCAACAACAAGACACGTTAGAAGAACTCAACAACACGACACGCCTGATGAATTCAATAACACGACACGTTAGAGGAACTCAGCAACACGACACGTTAGAGGAACTCAGCAACACGATACCTTAGAGGAACTCAGTAACACGAAACTTTAGAGGAACTCAGCAACATGACACGTTAGATGAACTGAGCAACACTACACGTTAGAGGAACTTAGCAATACGACTCGCCTGTTGAATTCAACAACATGATACGTTAGAGGAACTCAGCAACACAACACTTTAGAGGAACTCAGCAACACAACACTTTAGAAGAACTCAGCAACACGATACCTTAGAGGAACTCATTAACACGAAACGTTAGATGAACTGAGTAACACGACAACGCCGGTTGAACTGAGTAACACGACACGTTAGAGGAACTCAGCAACACGACACTTTAGAGGAACTCAGCGACACGACACGTTAGAGGAACTCAAGGACACAACACTTTAGAGGAACTCAGCAACACAACACACCGGATGAACTGAGTAACACAACACGTTAGAGGAATACGGCAACACGACATGTTAGAGGAACTCAGCAACACGACATGTTAGAGGAAATCAGCAACATGACACGTTAGAGGAACTCAGCAAAATGACATGTTGGTGGAACTCAGCAACATGACTCATTACAGTAACTCAGCAACACGACACACCGGAGGAACTCAGCAACACGACACGTTGGAAGAACTCAGCAACACGACATGTTAGGGGAACTCAGCAACACGACACGTTTGTGGAACTCAGCAAAACGACACGTTAGAGGACGTCAGTCACACGACATGTTAGAGGAAGTCTGTCACACGACACGTTTTTGGAACTCAGCAACACGACACGTTAGAGGAACTCAGCAACACGACACGTTAGAGGAACTCAGCAACACGATACCTTAGAGGAACTCAGTAACACGAAACTTTAGAGGAACTCAGCAACATGACTCGTTAGAGGAACTCAGCAACACGACTCGTTAGAGGAACTCAGCAACACGACTCGTTAGAGGAACTCAGCAAAACGACACGTTAGAGGACGTCAGTCACACTACTTGTTAGAGGAACTCAGCAACACGACTTGCCAGAAGAACTCAGCAACACGACCTTTTAGAGGAACTCAGCAACATGACTCGTTAGAGGAACTCCGCAATACGACATGTTAGAGGAACTCAGTAACACGAAACGTTAGAGGAACTCAGCAACACGACACGTTGGAAGTGCTCTGCAACACGACATGTTAGAGGAACTCAGCAACAAGACACGTTAGAGGAACTCAGCAACACGTCTCACCGGAGGAAGTCAGTGACACGACTTGTTAGAGGAACTCAACAACACGACACGTTAGAGGAACTAAGCAACAAGACACGTTAGAAGAACTCAGCAACACGACACGCCTGATGAATTCAATAACACGACACGTTAGAGGAACTCAGCAACACGACACGTTAGAGGAACTCAGCAACACGATACCTTAGAGGAACTCAGTAACACGAAACTTTAGAGGAACTCAGCAACATGACACGTTAGATGAACTGAGCAACACTACACGTTAGAGGAACTTAGCAATACGACTCGCCTGTTGAATTCAATAACATGATACGTTAGAGGAACTGAGCAACACAACACTTTAGAGGAACTCAGCAACACAACACTTTAGAAGAACTCAGCAACACGATACCTTAGAGGAACTCAGTAACACGAAACGTTAGATGAACTGAGTAACACGACAACGCCGGTTGAACTGAGTAACTCGACACGTTAGAGGAACTGAGCAACACGACACGTTAGAGGAACTCAGCGACACGACACGTTAGAGGAACTCAAGGACACAACACTTTAGAGGAACTCAGCAACACAACATACCGGATGAACTGAGTAACACAACACGTTAGAGGAATACGGCAACACGACATGTTAGAGGAACTCAGCAACACGACATGTTAGAGGAACTCAGCAACACGACACGTTAGAGGAACTCAGCAAAACGACACGTTAGAGGAAGTAAGTCAGACGACACGTTAGAGGACGTCAGTCACACTACTTGTTAGAGGAACTCAGCAACACGACTTGCCAGAAGAACTCAGCAACACGACCTTTTAGAAGAACTCAGCAACATGACTCGTTAGAGTAACTCCGCAATACGACATGTTAGAGGAACTCAGTAACACGAAACGTTAGAGGAACTCAGCAACACGACACGTTGGAAGAGCTCTGCAACACGACATGTTAGAGGAACTCAGCAACAAGACACGTTAGAAGAACTCAGCAACACGACACGCCAGATGAATTCAATAACACGACACGTTAGAGGAACTCAGCAACACGACACGTTAGAGGAACTCAGCAACACGACTCACCGGAGGAAGTCAGTGACACGACTTGTTAGAGGAACTCAACAACAAGACACGTTAGAAGAACTCAACAACACGACACGCCTGATGAATTCAATAACACGACACGTTAGAGGAACTCAGCAACACGACACGTTAGAGGAACTCAGCAACACGACACGTTAGAGGAACTCAGCAACACGATACCTTAGAGGAACTCAGTAACACGAAACTTTAGAGGAACTCAGCAACATGACACGTTAGATGAACTGAGCAACACTACACGTTAGAGGAACTTAGCAATACGACTCGCCTGTTGAATTCAACAACATGATACGTTAGAGGAACTCAGCAACACAACACTTTAGAGGAACTCAGCAACACAACACTTTAGAAGAACTCAGCAACACGATACCTTAGAGGAACTCAGTAACACGAAACGTTAGATGAACTGAGTAACACGACAACGCCGGTTGAACTGAGTAACACGACACGTTAGAGGAACTCAGCAACACGACACGTTAGAGGAACTCAGCGACACGACACGTTAGAGGAAGTCAAGGACACAACACTTTAGAGGAACTCAGCAACACAACACACCGGATGAACTGAGTAACACAACACGTTAGAGGAATACGGCAACACGACATGTTAGAGGAACTCAGCAACACGACATGTTAGAGGAAATCAGCAACATGACACGTTAGAGGAACTCAGCAAAATGACATGTTGGTGGAACTCAGCAACATGACTCATTACAGTAACTCAGCAACACGACACACCGGAGGAACTCAGCAACACGACACGTTGGAAGAACTCAGCAACACGACATGTTAGGGGAACTCAGCAACACGACACGTTTGTGGAACTCACAAAACGACACGTTTGAGGACGTCAGTCACACGACATGTTAGAGGAAGTCTGTCACACGACAAGTTTTTGGAACTCAGCAACACGACACGTTAGAGGAACTCAGCAACACGACACGTTAGAGGAACTCAGCAACACGATACCTTAGAGGAACTCAGTAACATGAAACTTTAGAGGAACTCAGCAACATGACTCGTTAGAGGAACTCAGCAACACGACTCGTTAGAGGAACTCAGCAACACGACTCGTTAGAGGAACTCAGCAAAACGACACGTTAGAGGACGTCAGTCACACTACTTGTTAGAGGAACTCAGCAACACGACTTGCCAGAAGAACTCAGCAACACGACCTTTTAGAGGAACTCAGCAACATGACTCGTTAGAGGAACTCCGCAATACGACATGTTAGAGGAACTCAGTAACACGAAACGTTAGAGGAACTCAGCAACACGACACGTTGGAAGTGCTCTGCAACACGACATGTTAGAGGAACTCAGCAACAAGACACGTTGGAAGAGCTCAGCAACACGGCACATTAGATGAACTGAGCAACACGACAACGCCGGTTGAACTGAGTAACACGGCACGTTCGAGGAACTCAGTAACACGACATGTTTGAGGAACTCAGCAAGATGACACGTTAGAGGAACTCAGTAACACGAAATGTTAGAGGAACTCAGCAACACGACACGTTAGAGGAACTCAGTAACACGACACGTTAGAGGAACTCAGCAACATGACACGTTAGATGAACTGAGCAACACTACACGTTAGAGGAACTTAGCAATACGACTCGCCTGTTGAATTCAATAACATGATACGTTAGAGGAACTGAGCAACACAACACTTTAGAGGAACTCAGCAACACAACACTTTAGAAGAACTCAGCAACACGATACCTTAGAGGAACTCAGTAACACGAAACGTTAGATGAACTGAGTAACACGACAACGCCGGTTGAACTGAGTAACTCGACACGTTAGAGGAACTGAGCAACACGACACGTTAGAGGAACTCAGCGACACGACACGTTAGAGGAACTCAAGGACACAACACTTTAGAGGAACTCAGCAACACAACATACCGGATGAACTGAGTAACACAACACGTTAGAGGAATACGGCAACACGACATGTTAGAGGAACTCAGCAACACGACATGTTAGAGGAACTCAGCAACACGACACGTTAGAGGAACTCAGCAAAACGACACGTTAGAGGAAGTAAGTCAGACGACACGTTAGAGGACGTCAGTCACACTACTTGTTAGAGGAACTCAGCAACACGACTTGCCAGAAGAACTCAGCAACACGACCTTTTAGAAGAACTCAGCAACATGACTCGTTAGAGTAACTCCGCAATACGACATGTTAGAGGAACTCAGTAACACGAAACGTTAGAGGAACTCAGCAACACGACACGTTGGAAGAGCTCTGCAACACGACATGTTAGAGGAACTCAGCAACAAGACACGTTAGAAGAACTCAGCAACACGACACGCCAGATGAATTCAATAACACGACACGTTAGAGGAACTCAGCAACACGACACGTTAGAGGAACTCAGCAACACGACTCACCGGAGGAAGTCAGTGACACGACTTGTTAGAGGAACTCAACAACAAGACACGTTAGAAGAACTCAACAACACGACACGCCTGATGAATTCAATAACACGACACGTTAGAGGAACTCAGCAACACGACACGTTAGAGGAACTCAGCAACACGACACGTTAGAGGAACTCAGCAACACGATACCTTAGAGGAACTCAGTAACACAAAACTTTAGAGGAACTCAGCAACATGACTCGTTAGACGAACTCAGCAACACGACTCGTTAGAGGAACTCAGCAACACGACTCGTTAGAGGAACTCAGCAAAACGACACGTTAGAGGACGTCAGTCACACTACTTGTTAGAGGAACTCAGCAACACGACTTGCCAGAAGAACTCAGCAACACGACCTTTTAGAGGAACTCAGCAACATGACTCGTTAGAGGAACTCCGCAATACGACATGTTAGAGGAACTCAGTAACACGAAACGTTAGAGGAACTCAGCAACACGACACGTTGGAAGTGCTCTGCAACACGACATGTTAGAGGAACTCAGCAACAAGACACGTTAGAGGAACTCAGCAAAACGACACGTTAGAGGAAGTAAGTCAGACGACACGTTAGAGGACGTCAGTCACACTACTTGTTAGAGGAACTCAGCAACACGACTTGCCAGAAGAACTCAGCAACACGACCTTTTAGAGGAACTCAGCAACATGACTCGTTAGAGGAACTCCGCAATACGACATGTTAGAAGAACTCAGTAACACGAAACGTTAGAGGAATTCAGCAACACGACACGTTGGAAGAGCTCAGCAACACGGCACATTAGATGAACTGAGCAACACGACAACGCCGGTTGAACTGAGTAACACGGCACGTTCGAGGAACTCAGTAACACGACATGTTTGAGGAACTCAGCAAGATGACACGTTAGAGGAACTCAGTAACACGAAATGTTAGAGGAACTCAGCAACACGACACGTTAGAGGAACTCAGCAATATTACACGTTATTGGAACTCAGAAACACAACAATCCGGAGGAACACAAAAATATCACTTGATAGAGTAACTCAGCAACACGACTCGTTAGAGGAACTCAGCAACAGGACACGTTAGAGGAACTCAGCAACACGACACGTTAGAGGAACTAAGCAACAAGACACGTTAGAAGAACTCAGCAACACGACACGCCTGATGAATTCAATAACACGACACGTTAGAGGAACTCAGCAACACGACACGTTAGAGGAACTCAGCAACACGACTCACCGGAGGAAGTCAGTGACACGACTTGTTAGAGGAACTCAACAACACGACACGTTAGAGGAACTAAGCAACAAGACACGTTAGAAGAACTCAGCAACACGACACGCCTGATGAATTCAATAACACGACACGTTAGAGGAACTCAGCAACACGACACGTTAGAGGAACTCAGCAACACGATACCTTAGAGGAACTCAGTAACACGAAACTTTAGAGGAACTCAGCAACATGACACGTTAGATGAACTGAGCAACACTACACGTTAGAGGAACTTAGCAATACGACTCGCCTGTTGAATTCAATAACATGATACGTTAGAGGAACTGAGCAACACAACACTTTAGAGGAACTCAGCAACACAACACTTTAGAAGAACTCAGCAACACGATACCTTAGAGGAACTCAGTAACACGAAACGTTAGATGAACTGAGTAACACGACAACGCCGGTTGAACTGAGTAACTCGACACGTTAGAGGAACTCAGCTACACGACACGTTAGAGGAACTCAAGGACACAACACTTTAGAGGAACTCAGCAACACAACACACCGGATGAACTGAGTAACACAACACGTTAGAGGAATACGGCAACACGACATGTTAGAGGAACTCAGCAACACGACATGTTAGAGGAACTCAGCAACACGACACGTTAGAGGAACTCAGCAACACGACACGTTAGAGGAACTCAGCAACACGACACGTTAGAGGAAGTAAGTCAGACGACACGTTAGAGGACGTCAGTCACACTACTTGTTAGAGGAACTCAGCAACACGACTTGCCAGAAGAACTCAGCAACACGACCTTTTAGAAGAACTCAGCAACATGACTCGTTAGAGGAACTCCGCAATACGACATGTTAGAGGAACTCAGTAACACGAAACGTTAGAGGAACTCAGCAACACGACACGTTGGAAGAGCTCTGCAACACGACATGTTAGAGGAACTCAGCAAAACGACACGTTAGAGGAAGTAAGTCAGACGACACGTTAGAGGACGTCAGTCACACTACTTGTTAGAGGAACTCAGCAACACGACTTGCCAGAAGAACTCAGCAACACGATACCTTAGAGGAACTCAGTAACACGAAACGTTAGATGAACTGAGTAACACGACAACGCCGGTTGAACTGAGTAACACGACACGTTAGAGGAACTCAGCAACACGACACGTTAGAGGAACTCAGCGACACGACACGTTAGAGGAACTCAAGGACACAACACTTTAGAGGAACTCAGCAACACAACACACCGGATGAACTGAGTAACACAACACGTTAGAGGAATACGGCAACACGACATGTTAGAGGAACTCAGCAACACGACATGTTAGAGGAAATCAGCAACATGACACGTTAGAGGAACTCAGCAAAATGACATGTTGGTGGAACTCAGCAACATGACTCATTACAGTAACTCAGCAACACGACACACCGGAGGAACTCAGCAACACGACAGGTTGGAAGAACTCAGCAACACGACATGTTAGGGGAACTCAGCAACACGACACGTTTGTGGAACTCAGCAAAACGACACGTTAGAGGACGTCAGTCACACGACATGTTAGAGGAAGTCTGTCACACGACACGTTTGTGGAACTCAGCAACACGACACGTTAGAGGAACTCAGCAACACGACACGTTAGAGGAACTCAGCAACACGATACCTTAGAGGAACTCAGTAACACGAAACTTTAGAGGAACTCAGCAACATGACTCGTTAGAGGAACTCAGCAACACGACTCGTTAGAGGAACTCAGCAACACGACTCGTTAGAGGAACTCAGCAAAACGACACGTTAGAGGACGTCAGTCACACTACTTGTTAGAGGAACTCAGCAACACGACTTGCCAGAAGAACT